>NC_060885.1:15121131-15211131 GCF_014805685.1 Silurus meridionalis
ATTCCATTTGAAATGCAAGGCCAAAGGCAAGATTACAGAGGCAGAGCCCCGTGGCGAGGTGTATGCTGCAACTAAACGCCCGGATTTAAATAATTGTACAGGCTTACTACCCAAATCAGCACAGAACAGAACGAATGGATTATTGCGAGCAACTTTGTACATTTCTGACTGCTTAGCTTACTAAAATACCTTTTGCCTTGAAATAGGATGTGTGTGTGCGTGCGCCTATATGTGTGCAGGTGGGCCTCTATGCGTGTGATTTGAAAAACACAAAAAAAGATCTATTACAAAAGTTAAGAGAATGAGAGCATGGGAAAACACAGCAACACTGAGAAGAGTGCGAGATGAGTGTGATGAAGGAATATATATCCAGCATGTGTGTGTGTTGATGTAATGTGTGTGTGCACGAGCAGGGCGATATAAAGGTGTTAAAAGGATGTGAGGAGAGAAAAGGAATAGCTAATGAGAAGAGGGATAAGGAGCTTGTCCTGACTGATTCGTCAGATCACTGAAGAGCCCAGTTCAACAGATTCAGGCTGAGTAAAGCACAGCTCAGGGAAAGAGTGTTTAGCATGAAAGGCCAGCCTCACCCTCAGGAGACACAAAGACGGGGAAAACACTCTTACACAGCTTGCTGAATCCTCACTCCCTTATTCACAAACCTCGAAGGTAAGGCGCCCTTGCCGTCGCCATGTTTATTTCATGCGGCCAATCACTGTAATCTGATCATTAGCCTTCTGCTCCACCTGAGCGGGGCTCCAGACGGCCCGAGCCAAAGTGCCTCTACACAGTCGCGCTTTAATCATTGCCTTCTCCAGTTCGTCCTGTACACAAAGCACGTTTGAGCCAAGCCGCTCCCACATGTCGATGAAGTGGTGAGGAAAAACGCAGGTTGAGGTGAGTTTAATTGCATTGATGTGAGCTAGAGTTCATTTGCACTAGGCCACTCTTTTTTGTTGTCTCCACATTAGCATACAAGGTGATAATTACAAGAAGCATTAATATTAAAGCTCCAAAAGGGAACTGACGAAACAACACTGAAACAAGCTCTGAGCTTACTAACACAGAGAGCAGAGGATAAGTGCTTTTACATCACTGGGTTCTTTTTTTTTTTTCCATGTGTGCCCAATGACACAATTATGGAAAAAAGTCTATAAACTTCCACTAAAGTTTAAAATCATCACCTATATATATATATATATATATATATATATATATATATATATATATACCGCTTAGTTTGTATTTTTTATATATATATATATATATATAAATACAAACTCAGCTTTTCTCCAAGGACCTGTATTCTGTGGGAACTTGTGGGTTCACCTGGGTCAGCAATGCTTCAAAGACACTGAATGGGTATTATGGTGAATATTTTATTTACACTAAGTTTTGCAGAAAAGGTTAAGTGGCTCTGCAGCAGCAGGTTGAGAGTGAAATGTCTGAAGTGGACAAAGTAAATACCAGAGAAAACCTTGGTCACACTGCAATTTCTTTCACTAAGATCAGGCGAAGGCACTCAACACCCTCACAAGTCCCTTTATAAATTAATTTGAAGAGGGAAAAAAAGCATTTAATGATTACAAAATAGTCATTTATTATTGTCAGTAGAGTTGGAATGAAAATTAGAAAAGAGTTATAAATGGAAATTAAAATCTTTGTGAATAATAATGTGATTAGCATTACATGTTGCATGTATTAAAATTTAATAATTTAAAAATTGTCAAAGAAAAATAATAAAATAATTGTATTATTATCAAAGAAACAAACAAATAGATTGATAAATAATGAAATAATAATACAGGTTCAAGTTGATGCCACTTTTTTTGTGTTTAATATATGCAACTTTGATTTTTGCACCTTTAAATGCATAACCTCGTAAAAAATGTGCACGATTTTTCCATAAAAAGAAACCGTCTCTACTCGAAACATGTGACTCAAGTGCAGATTAGCGCTCTCACAGACAAGCTGGTGTTTTTCAACCCTTCCTCCTGTACCCTAATGCACAGTATATGTACGTTTAGTATCAGACTACTAAAAAAAGCAGGCTTAGGTGTAGAACAACACTATCACTATTTCTATTTAAGGAGAAATCAGTAAAATCGCTTTAAACACTGGAACATTTTGTCATTTTAATCTCTGAAGCTCATTATTTCAGCTCTGAATAAATAAAAAATAATTCAGTATTTCACTTATTCAAATTTATGATCTTCAGATTATTATAAAGCTTTTTCTTATGAGTAGCTCAGATATGTTACAGGAGATTGAACACTAAAATGTGCAGAACATTTGACCATCAGGACTGGATTTAAAAACCACATATAATTATTTTGCCAAACTAAATATTTTAAGCAGAAAAGCAATGTTTGGTAAACCACAAAATTCAGTGCAAAAGACTGTTATTATCCAATAAATGACCAAGGACTACACTATAGACTAAATAGAATAATTAACCAGAATTAGCACATTAATATAAAAATATAATTCATTTTTTAAAGCTGGAATGAGTATATGTGCACTCTATAGTTAAAATGTTGCAGAAATGGCATTTATGTGCATTCACCTTCCAACACTTCTCTGCTTTGTTGAGATGTTTTGTCTGCTTCAGGTATTTATGCAAACAAAGAAAAAGATTCCGAGGCACAACATGCTGCTTTAAAAATGAAAATAAGAGTAAAGACTGTACATAACGCTGTGTGGCAGTCTCAGAGTGAGAAATGATAAAGCAAAAGAATGTAGACAGAATGAAGAGAGAAAAAGGCATAGAGAACAGGCAGAAGCAATAAGGGGGAAAAAAGACTCAGGTGAAAATTTCAGACATGTTGATGACCAAATTCCAGCCAGCCTGTGTGACATCAGAGACGAACTATGACATATGCAATGCACTTTGTGAAATCAACAGCCGGCGAGATCACGGACATAAAGGTCATTATATAACATGACTGCATATACGATACGATAAGACACATTAAAGGAATAAAAATTGAGGTAGCAATGCTAGATATTGATGTGCATGGCTACAAACTATTCTCTCTGTTATTTTGACAATTTGTCTTTGAAGTGACAACTCGCAAGGTGACAAGAGCGCTTCAGATGTGGCACAGGACAAGTGAAGAGACAATTCTTCTGACGGATAGGCTTCAGTTGTATGTCAATCACTTTCTAACACTCCCACCATTTAGGGTTTTTCTTTCCCATCTATACTCACAGAGGACACAAACAAGATGGGCAACGGCATCCCGCTTCTCTTGGCTCATCCTCCAGATTTGCTCTAGCCCTCTCGTTAAGAAATTATGCCGATTAAATCTTCATGAGGCCGTGGCGGTGGGCTTGGCCGTATTTGAGTCTTTGCTAAATGTGTAAATAATTTAATCCTTCAGATAAGTCAAGTGGATTTATCCAGCAGCTGGGCATAATACCCTGAGCAGGAGTGGAGCATCAAGGGAAAGGTGTGACGTGACTGGTCTTGTTGGATTAACCCTTTCCTCTTGCAGTTTTTGATCACACCACGCACTATCAAACAAATGTCTATATCACAACTTCACGCATAAAGTAAAAACGCCATGGTTTTGTCAACTATTTATTAAAGTGTGGAATTGAATTTTAGTCCGACGGGCCTCACACTGACACCGGGCTCTAGTTCAAACACTTTGGAGTGTGTGAACATTTATATGACACTATATACACTGTGAGGTCGGTGTTGCAAATTGAGGCAATTGTAAGCTCAATGCAAAACTCCTTCACACACACACACACACCCTCATACCCACAGTGGCAAAATAAGAGATATGTGAAGAAGCAGAGAGAAAGAGACAGATTAAAGGAGAAAGACGCACAAAAAAGAGAGCCCTGGCGGAACACCGGTTAGATTAATGTCACCTCTCCCCATCAGTTGGTGATACATCTATTTCTTTTCTGCTTTTCAGCAATCACCAGTTACATTTAAATATATCAAGTCATCTGAAAGTGACAAGTCATAGTGGAGCGATAATGACTTGGGCTGAAGCAGCTCTGCAGGCCAGCTGGGCAGCGTTTGGGAATAGGGATAGTAATACAGGCAGATAAAAGATTCCACTCTCTATTTAAAAGTAGGAGGCGCAGGCTCCCCCCTGGAGCTAGCGGCAGCTGAAGATTGCGATGGCAGGACCCCAATCTCATCCTTCTGCCAGGCCTGTTGGAGCAGCCAGTCCCGGCTGAAATACCTGGCCTTCCCGCACCTCCCGGGCCTCCAGTGCCACGTCACCCCTAATCAAATAAATAACTCAAATGAAGAGACGTGTGAATTACTTTTTGGTACAGTCCTGTTCTTCGCTGGGACTGATGGTGAGTCTCAGTTGGGGGCCTGGCAGGGAGTCTGGGTGTTTTTTTTTTTTGTTTTGTTTTTATAAAAAAAAAAAAATACACAGGTACAGAATTTGAGAGGCAAAGCCCAACATGGGCAAGCCTAGGCATAGCTCTTACACACATACAGACATAAATGCATGACACTGATCTAGACACTCAGTACATTCAGTTTATACCAGTGTACACTGACACTATTCATACATATCTTGTGGTCAGTGTGTGTACCCAAATCCAAATATTTATCTAGTGTGTTTTTGACTTGGCAAGTCAGTGTATTATTGTCTTTCTATTGTAGTTTTCTCGTCAGCCTCTCTTTATTTTGTAATGGTTTAGAAAAGGGAAAAGGGGGATAAAAACAGGGCAAGCAATAGCTGCTCAAAATCCAGAGACAAATGTTTTCATAGCAAAAGCCTTTACTGCAGTGTGTAGTGATCTGAGGAATTCTTTGACAATATCAGCCAAACTATGCAGAGCTGCAATTCCTCTCATATTGCACTTGTCTTAGAACGTTGGCACTAAATAAAGTGGTGGAAAGCAATTATAAAAAAGGGCGAGGATCTCGAGCTTTAAAGAAGAAACAAGTGAGCTATTAATGCAAGGAAAAAATTATGTGACTGTATTTTACTCATTTGCTGACCTGAAACCAGGTTACATGGCTATTTCCATTCCAGGGCAGGACTGTTCTTCAGTGTCAACCCACACAGATGCTGGCTCGTGAACAAAGGCAGCGCTGACAGTGCCTTGGAGACACAAGACTGCGCTTATTAGTTCAAAGGACACCACTTGACTAAAAAGATATATATATATATATATATATATATATATATATATATATATATATATATATATATATATATATATATATATATATATATACACTTGACAGGTTTTCGGCACTTGCACAACAAACAACGAGAGCAAAATGCTAACACTATACCCGTGATTTGATTTGCAGTGTTTGTGCGTGTTTGAGATTGAGGTAGAACCAGATGTAGTGTGTATTAGAGTTTATGATCTTGTTCTGACCTTCTGATTCATCCATAATGCATCATCGGTATAAACCTTTATGAAAGTTTAATAAAGAAAAAAAAAAAAAAATCTTTTCTTGCTGTAGCATTATATCTGTGTAATCTTCATATAATCAGAGGGATTGCATTAGGGTGAAACACCAGCATACCGGACCTCTTCGTCTCTCCACTGCTTGCTACAAAACAAGCGGTTCCAAAAAAAAGGGCTAAAAACGCTATTTTCTCTCCCAAGAAACATTGGTCTCTTTTGTTCTGCTGCCGTTGCAAAAAAAACCAAAAAAAAAAACCTCACTTGAGCAACACATCCATAAACAGAGAAGGAAAAATGTATTCGGGCAAAGTAGCACATCCATTTCTCCCATTTTTTCCCACTTTCCTCACACATTTCATTTTAAGAAATACTTGTTACAACTTTAAGAATGTTAGATGCACCTCAGCAACCAAGCCTGCGCTTTCTGAATGCTTAATCCCTGTCTTTATTTGCAGGGATTTGAAAATGAATCTGCAATAAGCCGCATCCCATGCAGCTTCATCCTAGAAGATATGAGCTTCCCAACTTGCCTGATAGACTGAAGTCAGCTGCCAATGAATACAGATGCTCCCACCTTTATATGCCACATAGATCTGGTTTTCTGACACACAGGTGAAGAGGTCTTCCTCCGAGTCACGCATTATAATTCAACCTTATAATTCTCATGTGACTCAGGTGCAATATTCACCTCCAAGTTTTAGACAATAGTTATAGCTGCATTTTTTTTTCTTCCCTACTTTTTTTCTTACTTTTTTTCTGAACACTCACTAAAAAATATATACACTATATGAATATATGTTTTTTGAAAACCGGGCCATAAGATTTGTATGTGCTTTTTAAACATCTCATTTTACATATGATCCATATTTGCTGATTGAATAACCTTCACTCTTCTGGGAAGATGTTCCACTAGATTTTGATGTGTGGTTGTGGAGTCAGGTACTGATGTACAGTGAGGAGGTCTGGGGACAGTCAGCATTCCAATATATCCTAAAGCAAACAAACCATGTAAACCATATTATCATGGGGCTCACTTTGAACAGGGGCATTGTCATTCTGGAACAGGTTTGTGTGTCCTCATTTAAGTGAATGGAAAATCTAATGATGGCATCCTATGCACTTGTGTGCTTCCAACTTTATGGTAACAGTTTGGGGATAAACAACATATGGCTGGAAAAATCAATATATTTAAGCCCCAAAAAGTTTGTCCAAATAGTGTAGCTATATACAACTGATCATTTTTTATTATGATTACAAACTGAAATTATACTTAAACCCCATCTTATCTGCTTTAACAATATAATCAAAATCTAAAGAGAATCCAAAATCCGAGACCTACAATAAGAGAGACTTATAATGTGCACAAAACAAACAAAGGATTTCCCCCTTTCCACTTTTTTGAGTTGAGTATTTTTTTCCCCGCTGCTCTAAATGTTTATTTTTCTTACGGAGCTTCCAGATCACATAGGGAGAAATTACAGTTGTCTGGCTCTACATCTGTACTTGTCACTTGTGCATTTACCACTTCACTATGGTCCAATGTTTTGGTTAATGCTGATTGAAATATAGGCACTGTCTTTCTGGAAAACCACTTTATGTCAACATGTCAATACTGCACACAGAGAAATAAGTCAAAAATGACCAGACTGTCAAATCATATGCTACGTGAAAGCTGTGCAGCATGGATATGCTGGCTGGAGCAAAATCTGTGAGGCTTTGACCAGGATTTTGTCTGATTTTGTGCTGCGTGTCTTATGTTTCAACATTAATCCTACTATATATATATATATATATATATATATATATATATATATATATATATATATATATATATATATATATATATATATGAGATGGTTTCTTTTATTCCTTCATTCCTAACTGTCATTGCCATGGTTACAATATTTTAAGCTTTAGAGATGCGGAAGGATGAGGCGCAAAAGAGAAAAGGAGAAAGTGTGCAGCTTTGATTCTCTTACCGTTTCAACTGCCATGAAAGAGCCAAATCGAAATCTTAACAAAGAGCAAATTACATTTTACCAGAACTCATTGTTCTATGAACAGGAGGAGGGAGAAAAGCCAAGTGACAAAGAGAGTGCAATCCTGCTGCTTAATTAAGGCACAACTTAACTCCTTCTAATTAAATGTGTTTCTTCTGGTGAGGAGGAGCCGGGACTGTTAGGGTAAACAGTAAGGAGGAGCAGTGCTTTGTGGAGAACTGAAGGCAAAGTACACAGGGGTGAGGACATACAGAGACAAAAAAAATAAATCACTTTTATTAAAACTTGAGAAGACAGATTAGTCTGGAAACAGCTCTTGACCTATGTATGAGTCTTCAGGCTCTCTCAACACTTCTTGTGCAGATTGTACCAAACAAACTGTATTTTATACATTCTAAAATTAGCAAAATAGAAATTGGTGATACAAAAAAATTCATGACCAGATGTGTTGCTGAGGGACAGATGATGCGAGCTGAATTTTTTTGTATGATAAAGCGATTTAGAATGTTGCAGCAATGTAGCAAATGCAGTGTTTCTAAGTTGGCAAACCCAAGTTGGCAAAGAAATGTTTGCTAAATCAAACAAATAAACACACCAACAACAACAAAAAACTAACCTTTCAAAAGTTTTCTTTAAGCTCTTCCCAAGAAGCATGAGAAGCTTTCATGATGAAGCATAATCCTGGTTTATACAATGACCTAACAATGCATCTCTACATCCGACATACTCTACATGCCCTCTTCACAGAAAATCCACCCACATTCCAAAAGCACCACCAATGCTTATACTTACAGACACTTTTATCGAAAGCATCTTATAGGTGTAGCAGGATATAATCCAGGCATAGTGCTGTTAAAGGGGCCAACAGTGAAACAAGTGCCACAATATAACAATCTAAACTTGTGGAAAGGCTGACAGTCTGACATGGGCAGAGGACTGTTTATACATATTCAATTATGCAATATTCATACGATGTAAG
Organism: Silurus meridionalis; assembly: GCF_014805685.1. Classification (NCBI taxonomy): domain Eukaryota; kingdom Metazoa; phylum Chordata; class Actinopteri; order Siluriformes; family Siluridae; genus Silurus; species Silurus meridionalis. The sequence goes on from NC_060885.1 coordinate 15,129,517, forward strand.
TTGTCCTGTTTATGTTGACAGCGTAGAATTGCTTTGAAGAGTAGACGGTGTGGAAATGCTGTGTCAAGACAGTGAGTGAGTGTATGTCTGGTTTCATGCAGGAGCGGACAATATGACCCAGAGATATCAGAGTGTGTTTCACACCAACTCAGACCGTGGCTTAACACTTAACTTTCAGCATGATGCCTTCCCCTTGGATAACTTCACACACAGCAATCGATGAATGTGTGTGCGTTTTGAAGAGGGGGAAAAGTGTGAGGGAGGAATGAGAGAGACCTTTTTTTTCTATACACACAAGAGAAGCAAAGACACACACACACACAGAGAGAGAGAGAGAGAGAGAGTGCAGGGATCAGTATTTAATCACTGTCACTCTAAAACAACATGCAAACCTTTCATTGTAATAATTCAGATCCAGTGAAATAGAGATGTGAAATAAATATATATTTAACATAAACCTTGAGGTTTAACCCCAGAAGCAGAAAAAGAGGTATAAAGTATAAAATATGACACATTTCAGCTCAGCATGTGACACTAGCTAAACCCTGCAGCCCATGGTGCATGATGCTCCAGCAATGAGCTCCTGTGTGCTGTAGTACACTGCTATGGCCGCTTTTTTCTCTCTTTCACACTCTTCTTTTCAGCCCTGGCTGTCATTGGCCCCCTGAAAGGCTAAACCTTCAAAGGCTTAGTTCAAACAGGCTGAGCTCTGGAGGTCTTAGTGGCAGAAGACTTCCCTCTGTGGGCCTGGACTCTAAAAGACGATGGCTTCCGGAGAGATGATGTCTTAAGTCCACTAAGTTGCAGGTGTCCAGATCGGAGAGGAGTGACAGATTACGTCCAGATCAGAAAATCCAAATTGTGAAGTGGGTTGGGTGTCAGTGTTGTGTAGTGCCCTGCATGTTGCTGTGTCTATAGTCCACATAAGCAAGAAGCTCCAAAGGCCCCTGACAGTAGGGGCTACTGCTGAATTTATTGGCTTCCTCAATCATCCTGCTGCCAAGGCTATATAACAGACCTAACCAGTTGACTTTGGCCAGCGAAGCCTGAGATTCATGGCACAGCTGAGAGCAGAAGATGCACTCCCTGCCACTTTGACCAGATACATGCACAAATAAATCAAAACCATCCATTTTTTTTGTTCCAGAATTTCAGGAAAGAAGTCAAACTTTTCCACAAATGCTGAGGATGGCTGCATAGAAAATGGAAAATCTAAACACTGAGGTTAAAATGAATAGGAAAACAATGACACATGTAGTAATATTACAGAGTACAGAGTTCGGTACTGTCATCACCTATCCAAGCATCCATCCACACATCTACAAATACAAATTCTACTATGTTTATCTTTGCCCAATTTACCCTTATGAAAAAAATTATATAAGCACTCAGCATTCTGGTATTTTGAATTAACCTCAAAGTGACTTGGGCAGACAGTGGGACATACTGAGGAGGATCTATGGTTACAGAGCTTTCAGCTACACCTCCACTGCAGGGTTTTTTTTTCATTAAAGGAGCTAATTATGTCATGACTTTTTTGAAAGCTGCATTGCAAGTCATCATGCATGAAATTGCTACCACTTCTTGCTTTTGAAAAGCACTGTTTTAGTACACTAAATGAAATTACCATTTCCTGAAATCAATACCACTCTGAATATTCTAGAGAGCAGCTCCATGTGCACATTTTTTAAATACTTCGAAGAAGACCCCAAACATTGCTAAAGCTGTAAGGAAGGGCTTAAAAGACTTCTATCAGACAGTTAGAGCTACGTCTTGAATCCATTAATAAGCAGTGAAATAAGTAATAGGATAGGGTGGTGATTTCAAAAAAAAAAAAAAGGGTCAAATATTTGTGAAATAAGTTCTGATACATATTAACACTGATTATATATAAGTTTAGCTGAATAAAATATTTTTGGATACACCATTTGGAATGCACATGGCATGCTTATACACTGTATAGCATCTCACTACAATTATTTTTATGACCATAATGAATTATTTTGTATTGTTTGTCTGGTTAGGGATAAAGTAAGGAGGGTTGGTTTCTGTGCATCACTCATGTCATCCCCAATCCCTCCTTTTGTGCTCCTTCCATATACACCAACATGCATATGTAAATTAACTATAACCCCTCCCCCTTACCCTCCAACTCATTCTTCTATAGCCAGCTCTTTCTTTAAGCCCAATAGCATAATGTGGCCCATAGGTGACCAGAATTATGTATTTTTCTCTATCTGATATGACATCCCGCTGTCTGTCTGTCTGTCTGTCTGTATATGTCTATACTGGCTAACTGTTTTAAACTGAGGCCTGACTCTTATTATGCCATTGTGGACATGCTTTGTTGTTCTGTGCAGTCGCTATCATCTGTCCACACAATGGACTGCGTTGATGCTGGACATGCTGGTCATGTTCCATTTGCCAATGTGCATTATCTCCCAACCCTGTCCTTTTGCTTGCTGTGATCTCTGAAGGTCCCTGCTTTGAATAGAGTCTAAAGCCATTATTGGGGGAGAGGGGAGGGGAAAAAGCCCCACGAGTGAAGGGGGCTCGGACTGTTATAGGCTACATTTGGGCTCAGCTACATGCATACTAATAACGTCATTACAGCGCTGTGCTTCTGGATAGCATGTTTACTTTGTTATGGTTTCCATCACCTTCCCACCTCACTCCCTGAATCACTAATGTCCACCTCTTTTTCTCCTTGCTTCAGTCAGTCAGTCACCCACCCATTTTTTTTTTGGAATGTAAATAGCACACAGGGCTAGTTTTCCTATATTTGCCCAAAAAATTAGGCTACATAGTTCACCTAATTCTAGCTCAGCTTGCTGCACAGTGTGTGGGTGGCGCTCTCCACAGCGAACACTTCTTTTCCATGGCATTGAACTTGACCGTGAATGACCTCCCTATAATGAGTGAATTGAAAACATCTCCCTTTGGAATGCGGCTTGAAGATACCGGCTACGCCTGCTTTTTTTTTCTCACCTCCCTACCACTCCACCCCTTTGCATTGATGAATTAATGGCCCATTGTCCACATTCCTCTCACCTGCACACTAAAGCTTGTCTCTCAACAAGGCAAGGTCAATAATGTTGCCTTTTTTTTTAAAACATATATAAAAAGTTCACTCCTTTCATTTTTCTGCTAAATATTAATGTAAGACTCTCAAATCGGAGTGTAGGTCCATGCACTGCTTTGCACATGAAGCAGGTGATCTTGCATGAACAGCTGCAGTCTATAGTCTGGAAATCTATGTATACATTAATGAAAGATTTGTGAAAAAGAGGTTATAGTATGTTGAAATGTATTGTCTGCACACGTTTGCACTGTTATGTTTGTGTTTAACCTTGGTCCTGAAGGAATGTTGTTTCATTTCACTGTTTACTGTACATGATTGAAATGACAATAAAGCCATTGGATCATTATATACTTCATTATAAACCATTTTAAAAGTTTTAATATAGCATTAATATAACATTAACATATGTCTAAGCTCTGTTTATTTAGAAGTTTTCATATTGAGATGTATTCTAGCTTTTTAAACGTTTAAATAAATGTTTTTATTTTTATGTGAATGCTCCTTGTTTCTGATCCTGATGGTTGTCTTCAGGATGACCACCTGGTTTTTTACTACTGGTATTCCACTATCTTCAGTTTGGCCATTAGATGGTTTTCATTAATTTAGTTTGCTTACATTCACAAATTGGCATTCATTTACATTGTCTGCTTGCGTGAAGAAAAAAAAAGAAAACACCTTTACTTCCAGAAGAAAGTTGCCCAAAGCATCACACTTCTTCATCACACGTCTTTTTCAGTCTGCCTTCTTCAGAGTACCTGTGATTAATCAGACCAGACCTTATTCTTCCATTGCTCTATGGTCCAGCTTTAATGCATGTGTTTTACAGGGCTCAGCATGAGCAATCTAACCGGTCTCTAGCTACACAGCCCCATATGCAACAAGCTGTGCTGTGTATTAGCTTTGTCAGCAATTTGTATTACAGTATTTTTTTTTTCTGTGCAACTGAACCAGCCAGTACACAACTCTATATGCTTGCCCACCATTATTCCTGCTTCTGAAACATCAACTTCGAGAACTGACTAATTGCTTGCTGTCTGAAATATGCACATATAGTTATAGCAAAGCTATAATTAATATATTGTTTAAAAAAAAAAAAAACATTGTGTGTGTGTTTGCCAAATGTCATAAATGTAAATTTGTGTGTGTGTGTGTGTGTGTGTGAGTGAGTGAGTAAGTGAATAGTTATAAGACAATAACTGTGTAAGTGAGCACTGATTAATTCATTGACTATTTGATGGCTTTTGAAGGGGGATTAAGGGGGTCCTTCAGGAATTTGGTGGTCTCTGGTGGTCACCTTGTGGTAAGAGTCTGTGGTTTGGTCACTGATCTAATAAAAGATGTGATCAACAGGATTTATCCTATTAAAATACATCACAAGTAACTAAAGCAAAACTGAGTTAAGTATGTTGGTGGTTTGTGTGAGGTTATGATATCATAAAAAAAAAAAAAACACTATTATGAAATTACAGCAGTGAAAGTTTCTGCCATACTTTCGCCGATTGTGCCTAGTGATCCTGTCAATGATTTTCATTTTTGTATAATTCCTTTTTATTTGTTGTTGTTGATTAAAATCGTATTAGAAGCTCAGAGAGACAAATCAACATCTGCCATCTTGCTTCACCTTCAAAATGTGAGCAAACTCCATGAGGAATAAGAACGAAATAAAGGTATGTTTATTTATTCGTTTGTTTGTTTCATTGCTGTGTGCAGTTCAGGCATGCAGGAATATCAAAAGGTCTAAACCTCTATTAAATGAATCACCTGGAATGGGTGAAGGTTGAACAGAGTAAATATAAAAATATGATAGTCTGATAGTTACATCGAAGATTTAACTGGAAAGGTATAATTACTGAAAAGCCACAGCTTTGATGGACTTTCAAAAAACACTGATGAAACAGGTTTTAGAAAAAAAACCTCTGTTTTAGGGGACAGACATAAGCATGTATTCCGTGTATGCAAAATCCAGAATACAAACATCACTTAGCATCTCCGCTGAGTTGTTCAGGTCACGTGAGACCCTGCGTCTGAGATGAATGTTCTTGTGATGATACTGATGCCGTGGCAAATAAAGTCTGCTGCGCAGTCCTTCAGAGAGTGTGTGTATGTGTGCGTGGAAGTGTATTTGATCTTAATCATGATATATTCTCCATCAGCACTGTCACGATCCATCACTTAGCCACGGCCGCCCAGCCAAGGTGTGGCTTATTACACCGCCCCAAAGCTCATGAATAATAAACAGGGGTGAAAAGGCACCCAGACTGTGGCCTGCTGAAGCAATATCCCCACGGCAACGTCCCCTCAGCCCCCCCAGACTTGTGTGCCCCTTCCATCACCACCTCCATCACCTCCATCTTTCCCACTCCCATCCCCCGGACCCCATGTTTATGCATGATGCCTGTTTCATATGTATCAGCCACATCATTTCTGCTGTTGTCCCCGGGACTGATGACACACTCTGCATTAAGAGTGATGACCTGCACACAAGGGCCCGGCACTTTCCCCACTTTACTGCCATTGTCAAAACAGCGGCGCATTTTCCACACACAACACTAGCAGCTGCTGTTTCTCCTACCTTGGAATCATCAGGAAGATAAAGAGGGAACGCAGGGAAAGAAAAAGAAAAGCGAGAACAAGTGTGTACGGATATGTGGGTGCCATATTCACAGTTTGCCAGCTCGCCGTCTATTTGTATCTTATTCTGAGAAACGTGAAACAGAAGAGAAGAGAAAGAAATCAAATAAAACAAAAAGAAAAGGTGCTCTCTGCAGCTCAATGCCTCGTAATTAAGTTTGCCTCCCTTTTGGTGTCAGAGAAAAAGATGTGATCTGATTCCCACCTTTTTATGTTTTTTTATGTCAATTTTTTTTTCTTCTCTCTTTTTCCTCATCCTCTTTAACTGCAAAGATCTGAGTGGGTGAAGAATACATAATGCATATGATGGACAAGTAATAAATAGAATTTCATGAATATTTTAATGACTGTGAATGCACAGATCTGAGTACATTCCCACTTCAAAATAAATATTGTATTTAGTTTAAAAACTGTGTTCATTTTACAACTTTGTCTGTGGTTACCAATTTCCGTTAACATGTGAATCTTCTGTATTGTGCCCCAATAGCTCGGAAATCTTTTAGTGAAGCAGGTCTGTGTGTTTAAGTGTGTGTGTATTTTAAAATAGTTCTCTCATACCTGCTTGATTTCTTTGGACTCTTTGGTTGCAGGAAATGGAATCCTTCAGGATTAAGGTGGCCTTTTATGCAAAAAGAAAGAGAGAGAGAGAGAAAAATAAACAGGTAACGTGACTGTGCATGCTTAACTGATGCCACACATTTCTTTGCTATGCATGCCTCCGATTACAGGAGGAATTTGAGGGTCAAGACATTATTGTACTTTGAAAAATCAGCAACGTTAGACATTTCCCTTTTTTTGTAATCCATTTAACTTTGGTGTAAAGTGAAACATTAACAGTAAATACAAGAGAGTGCATGTTCTATGTTCTCACTACTACTTCTACTGTCCCACCTGTCATTCTTTACCTTTCTTTCTTTCCTCCATGCTTTTGCCATCTGAAAGTATCCCTCCCTTGTTTTTACACACCTACTATTTTTTTCTCTCTCACTCGCTCTCTCACTCTTTCTACCTTGTTCCTTGTAGCAGGCTTGTCCTCGAGCATTCCTTCACAACCTTCCTCCTGTTTAAGATCAGTGAGTCTGCACTGGCCCTGTGCCCGTACACACATTTGTGTCTGTCTTTAGAGTGTTTTCAGAGGCCCATTAAACAGCACCTTGGCAGGACCAGGAACACTCACCTTACTCCCGGAGATGTGCAGAGAGAGACAAGGTTATCGCATTCCCTTATCTATGCCAGACACACATACACATACACACACATGTATGTATACACACATGGAAAGCTGAAGGTAGCCATCCATGTGAAGGGAACCATGCATTCTACACTCAAACTCAAGATATTGGAACTTGTAAACATGCCACAGTTTTTTTTGTATTTCAAAAACCAGGTTTGGTGTTTGTCTGCCTGAGGATTGGATGTGAGCACTGTGAAGCTGTAGAGACAGCAGACTCGGGGGGGTTGGGGTTTGGCTGGGACCAGGGCACAGGGGTGCCTGCATTAAATTTGGGTATGCAACAACTGTGCCTTCTGCTGGCCAGTGGGAGAACATCATTGCAAACAGTGCTCATACGTAACTCAACACTCAGTATCAGGTGCAAAGCCACACACTTCCAAATGCTGAAATATTTACTATGCTATTAGTCAACAACAACATTTGGGGTTAGAGACAGTAGACACTATAATCTGAAGGTAATTAAGTAATGTACTAAAAAGCAAAAAAGGGATGCAAAAAGATTCATCACTTCAGATCCATAGTGTTAGACAGATACTAAATACTGTCTTGTCCTATTTTGCAAAATAATAATAATTACACCAGTGCATGGGAATATTCCAGCGGAAACAAGCTGCCTGTCCTTTTTTCCAATTCTGTGAGCCGGGCTTAATGGGTGTCAGAGAAGAAATAATACTAATTAGCATAAAAAGGAGGCTGATAGGTAAATATGGAAGACTGGTGCTCCAAGTAGCAGCCATTTCATCAGACAATACTGAGACATGTCAGAGTTAATTATCCCATTCTCTCACACCTGCAAGCATCAGACAGGAAGAAAGTGAGGGAAAGGTGTGTGTATGTATGTGTGTGTGTGTGTGTGTGTGTGTGATCATGCGTGCGTGTGTGTGTGCGTGTGTGTGATTGAGAAAGAAATGGCTATGCTGAAAGGGGACTTGATATTTTGACTTGTAAGCTTGATGACTGCTTCCTCTGCCACCTGTGAAGGTCTCTGCTCCATCAAAGCACATTAGAGATATTAGGCCTGTTCTTACTTATGAAGCAGATGAAAAGCTGTGGGGCCCCTGGCTTCTCAAGCTGTGACTGGAATAGCTTTGCAATTTGCCAGCTATTTCCCCAAAAAAAGAAAAAAAAAAAAAAAAAAAAAAGATTCAGCATTTTGATCTTAATGAATATAAAATGGCTTCCATTAAAAGTAAAACAGATTATTTTGGGCTTTACAGGGCGCGCAGCTCACTTGACGGTCTTAGAGGGCTACTATGATCTTTCATTAAAACCGCACAGCGGGGTCCCCTTCATGGCCAGACGGGCCGCGGTCTCAAAGAGATGCTGTGTTTAAAAGTAATTTTCATAAATCTACACACATTCCCTGAATTTGGTTAAAACAGAGGTTTAGTGAATGCTGCTTGATGGCCAGTCGTGTTGGTTAGGCAGTTTAGATAGGAGCAGCCCCATCAGCATCACCCCCACCATGGCACCGTGCCATATGAGCTTCTGCCTAATCTGTGTTTGTTAATGACTAGCATGTGCTAATTACTGTCAGCATCCAGGCTCTGGTTTGGCACATTGCAAGCGCCCCAGACCAGGCTACCTGCCCAATCAGATGGCCTGGACACTGCACGTTTTTAATCGCATTAAACTTTGCCTGGTGATTTGTTGCACTGGGAGTGAGGGGAGGAAACGCACAGAAGTGGAGAGGACTGACAGCTGGCCAGCTCCACTAATGGACCTTTAGAAGTCAGGCAGGCTGGGAATTTTTTGGTCTGCCTGTTTTCATTCGTCTCTGTGATCTTGACACAGTACTAAGACATCTAAAATGTCTCTCTCAGCTTCTGGGACTGGACCCTGCCAGGAACACAATTGTTTATTAAGCTGGTCATTTATTGGGCCAAGAAATAGGTTCAGACGTGACTGTGCATGCTTAACTGATGCCACACATTTCTTTGCTATGCATGCCTCCGATTACAGGAGGAATTTGAGGGTCAAGACATTATTGTACTTTGAAAAATCAGCAACGTTAGACATTTCCCTTTTTTTGTAATCCATTTAACTTTGGTGTAAAGTGAAACATTAACAGTAAATACAAGAGAGTGCATGTTCTATGTTCTCACTACTACTTCTACTGTCCCACCTGTCATTCTTTACCTTTCTTTCTTTCCTCCATGCTTTTGCCATCTGAAAGTATCCCTCCCTTGTTTTTACACACCTACTATTTTTTTCTCTCTCACTCGCTCTCTCACTCTTTCTACCTTGTTCCTTGTAGCAGGCTTGTCCTCGAGCATTCCTTCACAACCTTCCTCCTGTTTAAGATCAGTGAGTCTGCACTGGCCCTGTGCCCGTACACACATTTGTGTCTGTCTTTAGAGTGTTTTCAGAGGCCCATTAAACAGCACCTTGGCAGGACCAGGAACACTCACCTTACTCCCGGAGATGTGCAGAGAGAGACAAGGTTATCGCATTCCCTTATCTATGCCAGACACACATACACATACACACACATGTATGTATACACACATGGAAAGCTGAAGGTAGCCATCCATGTGAAGGGAACCATGCATTCTACACTCAAACTCAAGATATTGGAACTTGTAAACATGCCACAGTTTTTTTTGTATTTCAAAAACCAGGTTTGGTGTTTGTCTGCCTGAGGATTGGATGTGAGCACTGTGAAGCTGTAGAGACAGCAGACTCGGGGGGGTTGGGGTTTGGCTGGGACCAGGGCACAGGGGTGCCTGCATTAAATTTGGGTATGCAACAACTGTGCCTTCTGCTGGCCAGTGGGAGAACATCATTGCAAACAGTGCTCATACGTAACTCAACACTCAGTATCAGGTGCAAAGCCACACACTTCCAAATGCTGAAATATTTACTATGCTATTAGTCAACAACAACATTTGGGGTTAGAGACAGTAGACACTATAATCTGAAGGTAATTAAGTAATGTACTAAAAAGCAAAAAAGGGATGCAAAAAGATTCATCACTTCAGATCCATAGTGTTAGACAGATACTAAATACTGTCTTGTCCTATTTTGCAAAATAATAATAATTACACCAGTGCATGGGAATATTCCAGCGGAAACAAGCTGCCTGTCCTTTTTTCCAATTCTGTGAGCCGGGCTTAATGGGTGTCAGAGAAGAAATAATACTAATTAGCATAAAAAGGAGGCTGATAGGTAAATATGGAAGACTGGTGCTCCAAGTAGCAGCCATTTCATCAGACAATACTGAGACATGTCAGAGTTAATTATCCCATTCTCTCACACCTGCAAGCATCAGACAGGAAGAAAGTGAGGGAAAGGTGTGTGTATGTGTGTGTGTGTGTGTGCGTGTGTGTGTGCGTGTGTGTGTGCGTGTGTGTGCGTGTGTGTGATTGAGAAAGAAATGGCTATGCTGAAAGGGGACTTGATATTTTGACTTGTAAGCTTGATGACTGCTTCCCTCTGCCACCTGTGAAGGTCTCTGCTCCATCAAAGCACATTAGAGATATTAGGCCTGTTCTTACTTATGAAGCAGATGAAAAGCTGTGGGGCCCCTGGCTTCTCAAGCTGTGACTGGAATAGCTTTGCAATTTGCCAGCTATTTCCCCAAAAAAAGAAAAAAAAAAAAAAAAAAAGATTCAGCATTTTGATCTTAATGAATATAAAATGGCTTCCATTAAAAGTAAAACAGATTATTTTGGGCTTTACAGGGCGCGCAGCTCACTTGACGGTCTTAGAGGGCTACTATGATCTTTCATTAAAACCGCACAGCGGGTCCCTTCATGGCCAGACGGGCCGCGGTCTCAAAGAGATGCTGTGTTTAAAAGTAATTTTCATAAATCTACACACATTCCCTGAATTTGGTTAAAACAGAGGTTTAGTGAATGCTGCTTGATGGCCAGTCTTGTTGGTTAGGCAGTTTAGATAGGAGCAGCCCCATCAGCATCACCCCCACCATGGCACCGTGCCATATGAGCTTCTGCCTAATCTGTGTTTGTTAATGACTAGCATGTGCTAATTACTGTCAGCATCCAGGCTCTGGTTTGGCACATTGCAAGCGCCCCAGACCAGGCTACCTGCCCAATCAGATGGCCTGGACACTGCACGTTTTTAATCGCATTAAACTTTGCCTGGTGATTTGTTGCACTGGGAGTGAGGGGAGGAAACGCACAGAAGTGGAGAGGACTGACAGCTGGCCAGCTCCACTAATGGACCTTTAGAAGTCAGGCAGGCTGGGAATTTTTTGGTCTGCCTGTTTTCATTCGTCTCTGTGATCTTGACACAGTACTAAGACATCTAAAATGTCTCTCTCAGCTTCTGGGACTGGACCCTGCCAGGAACACAATTGTTTATTAAGCTGGTCATTTATTGGGCCAAGAAATAGGTTCAGACAAGACTAGTGGAACTGATATCTATATTTGAAAGTAATAAAATGAATAATTTGGGTCATTACTCATTCTGATTTAAAAAGAAATTAATAAAATAAAATAAAACTTTTGTAATGAAATGTAGACACTTCTGTAGACACAAATCTGTTGGCAAATATTTTGTTTAGATATGGAAAAGAGGAATCATGCACTGGTTTCTCTGAGCAGAATGCTAATAGAAATATGAAAAACTTTCTATTTTCTTTTTTCTGCTATAAATTAACTTTGATAGCGTGAAGACCGTGATCTGTGCAAGATGCCGTGTACTTGGTGATATGGTTCAACCTTAAAGCTTTTCAGGCAAAGACACTTTTCCCTACTCTTCCATCCTCTGAATGCCACCACTTTGAGCTCTCTCTTCGCTACAAACAGAAAATATAAGTAATGTACTGAATATTTAGATATATCTATTATGTATTAGTTATATATTTATATATAAATCATGAAAAGTCAACAGCTCCATCGGAATGCATATACAATATATAATGATAAATAAACAGAGCAAAATGCTTAACAGAATTCCCATCAGTTTGTTGTAGTGACAGAGAAACTCAGACACACACACACACACACACACACACACACACACACACACCTTATCATTCAACATCACAGCCTGAGATCCAAAAGCAAAATTAGTGGGCACTTACATCCATGGCGAGTGTTTCTGCTGGGAATCAGGCCAAAAAATTTCAAGCAGTAGCACATGAAAGAGATGTTGGTCGCCACAAATAACAGCAAAGGTTCACACATAGAGCTTCTGTCACTGTGTTCTGTGGAGTTTCAGATTATTTAAGCTCATATTTCTAGGTGTTACTTTAACGTCACATAAAAAATTTATACATACATTGTGACAGTTGGCTGCAAGCCATTACAACAAAGCAAGTAAAAGCTAAGTAGAAATAATGAGAAGGTTTTGATTTCTTTGAAATTCTAGAAAAAAAAAAAATACAATGTTACATCATTATAATGAGCAATATTAGAAAAATGTGGACTGGTGGATAATTGTGCAAGCAAAAAAAAATCTAGAATAATGAATCCCACCAATTTAAAATGCACTGTCATTCCTCTGCCTTAGCCATGGTGTGTATGGAGCAGGCAATGTTGTATGCACACTGTTCCAGGCCTGGCAAAGGATGCCATGAGGCTCAGGGGCTGCCCTCAATGTTCCAGGCATCTCTGCCGACCACACTGTTTAGCGCCCACCGCCCAGTAGTAATTCCATGTTTATCAACTCTTTATTATGGGCGCATCATCATTTACAATGGTACCATCTGCTCATTACCTTCCCTGAGTATGGGGCAAATTGCTTTCACAGGGAGTTAACCAGGAGAGGGAAATTGTCAGCAATAGAGAGAGAATCAAGAAACCTGCTCTTGCTTATTTGTAGAGGCTGTTAGACACACAAGAGAATCGGAAAACAAAAAAAAAAACAAAAAAAAAAACCTAACATTTATTTTTAAGGAGATCAAATAATTAGCCAACTCTGGTTGTGTGAAGAGAAGCAACGAGATTGGTAAATTAAAATGAGGGGCCTTGGTCGAAATCAAATACATTTCCAAGCGTTTTATGGCTACCTGCAGCTGTGTAGCAAAAACAAATATCGCATATGACCACATGACTCTAATTTATCTGCTTCGCTCCTAAATTAACAGCCTGGGCCAGGCAATGGGAAAAACAGTAGGAAGCAGAAAATAGGAGAATTCCTATCTCCACTCTCACATTTATTTCATTAACTCCTCTAACAACATGGGATGAGGAGACGCGCTCTTACTCACAAAAAAAAGCACCCATCAGGGGAAAAAAAAACAAAACAAAACAAATGCCTAACACCTAAACCTTTACTCAATATGGAGAATTAGACTGCCTCTCTTTTCCAACTGTGAATATCAATACTGCAGGCAGCACCATTTTCTCCCACGTACATGGCGGAAAAGAAGAGGGGGAAGCATGACCATCTGTTTCATCTCGCTCTACAAATGATGTACGGAGAAGCACAACAATGATTACAAAAACAACAAAAAAAGTCTGCGAAACACATAAATAGAAAAAAAAAATATATCACATTAGCACCCAACCAATAAAAAATGCGAAAGGATCACAGAAGGACTGTAGACACTCAAATTGTAATTGGGATTGTTATGAGTCCCTGGTTTGGTTAGGGATCGGATTCATCAAGTGATGTTCTTGATGAACTTCGTTTTATTACACCGAGAAAGTGAGCTTTGTCGTTTATCATACAAATAAAATATATGTGCATCAGAACACGTGTGTAAAAAAGAAAAGAAAAAGCTTCAAAACAAAAAGTGTTTGCCACTGTATAACACCGCCGAAAGTTTGATTCTGATTGGTCAGTGTTATAAGAGTTATTATTTGCAGCTGTGCCAGCTGCCAAACTTCATATTTCTGCTCCATTTAAACAGATTGGTGAACGTGTGTAGTCAGTTATATAGCTTTCTAATACCGGACACAGTTTCTGACAGTTTTTTTTCAAAATATATATGAATAAGATTAATAAAAAGTATAATATGATATTATATAATTAATAACTGCTAAGGTGTAAACGAAAAAAACTTTGTTTTCAATGTTATGTGCTGTTACAGGCAAATAATCAACATAACATCACAGCCTGTTGTTTTCATTATGTTTACTAATATTCCATACCATAGAACTTTTAGAACTAATTGTGACATTTGAATATTATAGTTGTGATATTATGTTCTGGACAAAAACTTTGGCCTAACCTATAGCATGCCTTCAATCAGTGGTCATCAACACTGTGCCATCAGTGTCGCTCACACCCACATCCACACACCCACCCACTCACATACACTCACACACCCTGGTTCAAGTGACTCACTCATACCCATTAAACCCCTAACTCTATTATTAACATTCCCTACTCAAACATAGACACAAACACATTTGCACTCATATAACCACAGCTCTAGGAGTGATTGATCTGCTCATATGGCTAATTCAGACATATTCAACCTCTCCTTATCACATCCTCGCCTTCTCAAATCACATTATTTCTGTCTCATGATACTCCTTCTGATGAGAAAGCAAGAGCAAATAAAAACAAAGCTCCTGAAAAAGACATAAAAGATGGAAAGAAGGGTGCATTACGTACTCCACGTCGCAATATTCTCATATCTTTTGAGGCTGATTTACAGTCCTCCTTCAAAGGTGGCACACCACAATGCCGGAGATTTATGTAGCGAGGGTCACATCGCACCTAGCTGCAGCCATATGCACGTCTCATTTCCATATGCTGTATTAGTGTCATGTCAGACAGTGTGCTGAGACTGGGGCCTTATTAGGTGTGGGGGTCCCTGCTGCAGTACAAATCAACACCGCCGGGACCTCTGCTCATTCTCTGTCACTAAGTCCGCCAAACACATCTCCATATGCACACATACACGCACTCCGTCCCTACGCCTCCATCCCCACCACACCCGTCATGAGCGTCTGGGGAGAGGAAGACACAAACCGTGGGGAGCAGAGGGGAGGGATGGGGGGTTTCGGGGGTGCTGTAAAGTTGGCAGTGTGTGATTGCGACAGCTTTGATTCCTAAAAAAGAGAGTAAATAAACAAGATCCCCTGTGGTTCTGGCAGAAATGGAGAAAAGGCACACAAGATGGAGGGACAGAGGAGATGAAGAAAAGAGGAGGAATTGGGAGACAATCGGCGGGGCACAACGAGTGTTCTCACGGTGGCACATGGGATGTACAAATACAAGGAAACTTAAGTGAATTCATTCAATTGTCTCAGACATATAGAAGAGTGCAGAAGAATTTTCTAGGACAGGTTTCAAATCCAAGCCAGTTATTTCCAAGGACACTACAAAGGGAAGGATTTGGTGTCAGTGAAATAAGTTTGAAAATGTGCCAGTCTAAAGCAATATTCTCCGAACCACTTTAATTTATTAGTTAGTGATGCAATATGGCATATCTGTAATGCACCAGATAAGAATTAACACTCACAGGACAGAAATCTGTCTCTTTGGTGAACATAGCTCACCTCAAATGACCTGAAAAATGGAGATGAGATTTTTTTTTTAACTATCAAAGAATTGTACTTTCATGCCATTGTGAGCTTTTTTAAAATTCTGTGTGTGTATGTGTGTGTGTTTTTATTGTTGTCATTCAAACTTCACAATTAAGGAAGGGGGGATTTGAAATAAGCCGGTGCCTGCAAAAATCGAAGTTGCTGTTCTTAATCCAGATTTGCAAAACCATTATTGTAACTTGCCCCAGAGAGAAAAGTAGATGTGAAAGAGACATGGTAAACATGTAACCCCTGTGCTTTATTAACTATGTCCTCTACATACTATATTCTCCCTGGAATATTCTCTATCACAGAGAGAGAGAGAGAGAGAGAGAGAGAGAGAGAGAGAGAGAGTAAGAGAAATTTTGCTGATGTTATGCACTGGCATAATGCTCACGTTATTTATTACAATCAGCAGCAAAGCCTGTGCTGTAAAATGACAAAATGAGCTCAGAAGAGAGCGGTTGCAGCGTTTTAACTCTTCAAATTGACCCAGATTAAATCAAATTTAGACTCACAAGCTCATCAGAAATTTGGCACTCTGAAAAGCAGCTAAAATGGGATATCCATCTCAGCATTTGCATGATAAAAGAGAAACGGTGGAACAAG
The DNA here is from genome assembly GCF_014805685.1 of Silurus meridionalis. Classification (NCBI taxonomy): domain Eukaryota; kingdom Metazoa; phylum Chordata; class Actinopteri; order Siluriformes; family Siluridae; genus Silurus; species Silurus meridionalis. Next base: position 15,145,523 of record NC_060885.1, read on the forward strand.
AAGGAGGAGAAAATGCTGGCCTCAGATGTAAATCAGGTTGGTTGGCCAAGAGAAAATAAGGGCAGGATGAATGAGGCCTATACAGAGTAAGCCTCTTGTTAAGTCACATCTGCATGGGTCAGAATCGCTCTCACTCTTCTGACCTTTGACCTTCAACATTCACCAAGCATTTAGCTTCCTCAAACTGTCTGATGATCACTAAGATCTGATAACCTGCTCACCTCCACTCAAAGATGGATGTATGGGCTTCGTTTTCATTTTTAGTAAGATCAGACTGATAAAAAAAAAAAATCCCTGCCTTCCACTCTCCTTTCTTCTCGATCCCTCTTGGAGACTTTTTTTTTCTTCTCTGAAGCACTTGACTTTTGTCCAAGGCTCGGGGAAAGTAGCCCTGTTATTTCTGAAGAGGCTGATACTCGGACGCGACACAAATCCTCTTAGCCCCAACTGCAAACGGCTTTTTGGGTGGCGGCTTAAATAAGCCATTGTGGCGCTCCTGGTTTTAAAACTTCCTCTGATGCCTTTCATTCCAGGCTCTAATGTAAATAAATGAGTGGCCCCAGACAAGAGCACAGGAAAGGCTAGGGAGGGGTACAGGGATAAAAGCCCATGTCTCACTTCAACACCAGCATCCTGAGACAGCCTAATCTCCCTATCAGAGACCGTGCAAAAGCGAGAGAGGGAAAAAAGGGGAGAGATGAGGAGGGGAAAAGGAAAGCGAGAAAGAAAACACAGGAGGAGCAGAAGAAACTGAGACAAGAACAGATCGCTCCACACCCTCAGCCTCTCTAGGATGCCAATTCTGGCTCCAGCCAGTCCTTCATCTATTCAGTGTCCATGTGTGTAATTGGCTGCATGTAGTGTTAGTGATCTTGGGAATCCAAAGAAGCAGGAAGGTGGGCGTTCAGAGCTGCTGTCTCTTATAAGAGCAGTGTCCACTGCTTCATTATGGGGGAGAGGCTGTCCAACTCTGGGCCCGAGAGCAAATCTTTTCCTGGCACAACAAGCATGGCCGTACAGCAGAGTAGAAACACAATGCTAGAGCTTTCAGGAGCCAAGAATTTATTCATCATGAAAATCATCATAATCCTGTGTACATGCTTGTAAAGATTTAACATTGATTTCCTTGTGCCTGCATGTCAATTTCTGTTGGTTTTTTATTAGTTTGTTGGATGGCTTTTTTTTTTTTATTTAATTGTCTTTGCATTTAACGATTCTTTATTTTCTGCTTATATTACAATAAAGTGTTATTGTATATGCATTATTAAATTAAACATTTTTGACTGAAGGGGCTTGGGTTTAAAAATTCTATTGCTTTGTGTATTTTATTTGCTTATATGTACAATTGCTTATTAAGAAGTAATAAAAAATTTAAAAGAAGCATATTCATTGATTTTTTTTTCCCCCTTCATAATTGCATGACTATATTTTATCCTTAATATTTCAACCAGGGATCTGAAGAAAGTATGAATGATATTAAAAGTAATTAAATTAAATTAGCAGTTAACAAAAATGTTTATATTTGTTTTGTTATTTAAAAATGGAAAAATATACAGTATATATACAGGTATACTGTTGGCTTGTTTATTTATTTGTTTATTATATAGAAAAAAAATAATAAAGACACCATTAGAAATATTTTGTTCATTAACTGACTCCTATATGACTCTACAAACAGAATCTTTGTGGACATACTCTTTGACTTGACTTTACCAGAAACATTAAAGATTGCTCTTGGAGAGAAAAACTCTTTTAAAAGGGGCAAGGCATTGGTGAGAATCTGACACATGACCGACAGAGAGAACGATCAGTAATACATTACAGAGTAATGTGTACGTGCAATCCATATCATATAGAAGATACATTGTACATGACCGAAGAACAGCCTGAAGCCAGTCTCATAAAGGGACATCATTTTATAGTGGCACCAAACCACTTCCAGATGGCTCATCTGAGTGGGCTGAGATTCCCAGCGTACACTGAGTATAGAGGCTCAGGCCATGTCATGTGCTGCGTGGTGACATCAAACTGGGACAACTACAACCAGAGTGTCCTCTGAGCCAGCAATGACTCTCCAAAACAGCTGTGCTGATGGTTTCTAAACACCACAGAGAGAGGAAAAAATCTGCTTTAAATTATAGGCATTTATTACTCTTCTATTTTTTTTGCACTGTAAACAATTGAACAATTAGAACATTACTCTGATTTACAGGTAAAATACCAAAAAACATGATGCACTGTGGATCATCCAAATGTTTTACACAAATGTGGTAATGGTAAAAGAAAAAGTAATTTCAAATGCTGTAAATTATTATTATTTTTTTTTGTAAAACTTTTTCGTTTCACTTTTTATGCTAGCAAACTAACCAAGCTTGGTTTAGCAGTGAAATTATTTTATTTATTTATTCAAATTCAGTGCACCCTCCTTGAAAAAATACATGGTTCAATAGTTTTGCTTTTTTGCTACAGACCAGAAGGTCATGAGTTTAAATCCCAGCATGCCAAGGCTGCTGACACTGGAACTTTAACTAAACACTTTAACCTTGTTCACTTATACTCTGTCTCTAAGTCACTTTTTCATAAAAAAATTTAAACAAAATAAAAATAAAGAATTTATTGGATTGTATTTCACTTTAAATAATGATATGAATATATTAAGTCAATATACCATAGTCATATTTACATCAACTATTTACTGTAAATTTACTGTATCCAGTTATCAGTAAATTGTACAGAACATTTTTAAGTATCCCATATTCCAAATACTTGTTCCTGGCCATTAGATCCACAATTTCAAAGTCAGCAAGGACATTTCAAAACACCGCCCTTCCAACTAATTTTACTACTGTCGAAGGAGAGACTGTTTCAGGAAAAAAAATGCAAATGCAGCCAAATGAAACACATTTCAATGAGGTTGTTCGCAGTTTGTTACAGCTGAACGGTGTACTCTATGTCATTTTTCTCTCCCTCCTTCATCCTATCACCTCTTCCTCTCTGCCAACATCCGTAGCCCCAAATTGAGCATCTTATAGCGGGTATCACCCTAACTCCCTAAGTCACTGATAATTATTCATGTAGCTGCTTTAGAGAGCCCTGAGAGTGATAAGCTCTCAATTCATTTACGCACAGATAAAGCCTTGCAAGTTCCTCTCCTTCATTTCTGCATTTTTCAATTAGCTCTTACATTGGACGGCGATATTTATTTTAGCCTGATTGCTTGTTAATTAGAAATCATGGGACATCTTTAAACGATAGCTCTTCTGCCCGTACACCTCGCAGACATAAATCCAGGTAATGCCTGATTATATTCTCTGTTCCCAGAGATCTTGACATGCCAAATGAGGTAATAAAATAAGACATGGTGACTGTGATTACTAATACACAATAGTACAGTTGTTAATGTGTTTACTCTGGCACTAATGTCTGCGATGTAGGACGCAATAAAACGAAAGATTAAATCAGCCAGAGACTGTGATAGAGGAAATATGGCAACCCAGGCACAATTATATACATGAAGCATAGTCTCTAGTACTATTAATACTATCACGACTACTACTACTACTATTATTATTAATAATGATAAAAGATAAAATAAAACAATAATAATAATCATTCCCACAATGTTGTTTTTCAAATGAAATGAAATAAGGCTGAATTACTATCTTCGCAGGTTTAAGCACAAAAGTGTATGCTTTCATGTTCTAAAGAAGCATTACACCCATTTGGCCCGAGGCTTTGCATCACCTTATTTCAGAAAGAACGGCTACATTATGTCTCAGAGCAGACATGGCGTTTACCCAAATTGGCAGGTCAGCGGAGGGCACTTCAGTAATGTTGCAAAGCACTTCAAAACCCACTTTCTCTCTTCCTCTCGCCTCTTCTCTCCCCTTCTTTATCTCTCATTTTATTTCAGCGGAATCTCTTTCAACTAGAGTGGGCTTAGGACAACTGCAGAGTTTGACATAATTATGTCTAGGCTAGCTTTAATCACTCTGGGCCCTCACTCCTTGATGCACATTATCTGACTCCAAACATGTCAGATCTATGGCTGAAACAGGCCAATTTACCCTCCAAAGTCGGCACCGAATCCCGTCTTTGACCGAAAGCCACTAGAGACGTAGCTGTCTTCCTTGTTTTTTTCATCCTTTTTTTTTGAACATCGCTTGTCTTTCAAGAAAAACAAAGTTAAAATCTGTTACTTTTCTGCACTTTTTAATAGATTGAAAAATCTGCCTGAAAAGAGGTTAATAAGGCACTGGTGCTGAATGTGCAGCAGTGTAATGGAGAAGATTTGATGTCAAATGAAGAGAAAGAGAATGAAGAGAATCTGCACAAAAACCAATTAGCTGTTGATTTACAGAGGGCTAACATGAATCGAACATTTCGTCATGATGTAGAAACCCTAAAGAAAGCCTCTGCCCTGAAACACATTAAATACCTTTATACTGAAATGACTGTGATGTGTGTAACAAATCTTGGGTGTCATTATTATTCGTTTATGTGAATTTAGCAGTTGTTTGTGCTGATGTGTCACAGAACACAATGTTTAATGGGAGAAAAGAATCTATAGCTTTATTTTACCATCTTGTGGATTCGCTTACTGGCAATCTACAAGATGGCAAGCATAGCACTAATGGCGGTATTAGTGTGAAAGTTAGCATAGCACATTTGGAGGTATTAGCATGAAACTTGAGTCTGCTCAAAGCACTGTTGCATCTGTCACTTTGGATAAAGTTGAAGCAATGGCTAATTATTCTTTTAGTATAATTCAGGAGTTCTACTCTTTTGTGATATTGTAATATTGTATTTGTGACTAATTAAACAAGTAGCTTTAGTTTAGGGTATGCCAAAAAATCTCCTGCAAATTTCACATCACAGTGAGATCACATTGCAGTGTATCTTCCCTTTTATAATATTAAAGTGCAGTGTTCTTGTGAGACTTTCAGCTTTCAGCTGAATAGGCCATAAATACACAGATCTGCTCCTGATTGGCCAGTTTTATTTTATAAGCACACCACGATCCTGACCAAGACTCAAATGGGTCAAAGAACAAAGCCACATCAAAGCCACAGAGGCAGATTATGCACATACACACTAATGTGCTCCCAAGATACGCTCTTTCAACTTAAATCCAGGACCTTTGATGATGCTTTGATGAGCCTGATGGACCACTGTTAAAGAGAAAACATCAGCCAATATGAGCAATTCTGCTCACAGGAACGTGAGCCTGAACCACACACACACACACACACACACACACACACACACACACACACACACACACACACACACACACACAAACACACACACACACACACACATACCAGAACTTAGCAGGATGGAAATAGAATATGATAAATACATGTGTGTAGACATATCAATGAACTAAAAAATAAATCATTCTTAAATACCTCAAACATACAAAAATACAAAGATGCCTTAAATACCTGTGCAGCTACTGTACTTTGAATATAATTCATAAGTCACAAATAATTTCTTAAACCTGTACATATGCTGGATAGATATTTCTCATTTTAGCTCTCCCAAATCTCCTAACTTTCTACCAAAGCCAGAGGATAAGAAACAGACACTGCAGGGCAAACGTAAATGCCCAAAGAGAAAAAAAAGTGACACAAATTGAGATATAACTGGACAGAGCACAAGAGCAGCAGTAGAGCGTTTAGCAGCTGTGGTGAATTTCAGTTTGAGGGGGTTGAAAAGGGCAGAGCTGGCTCCTTCTTCACATGGCCTTAGTGCCACACTGAACCATGAGCCAGCAGTCCCAGTGGAGAAATCCACTCTTTCCTCACTTCACTCCTCAGCACCAGGCCAGGAAAAAAGCTTCTCAAACTCTCCAGAGGCTCTGTTGCTGAATCCAGGCCTGATGTATCTGTCAGGGTGAGAGAGGAGGGCAGAGGAAAAATATGACATGAAGGGCAGCGGTCAACATGTAGCACTGGGACTCACTGGTCAAGCAGAGAAGAGAAGAGAAGAGAAGAGAAGAGAAGAGAAGAGAAGAGAAGAGAAGAGAAGAGAAGAGAAGAGAAGATCTCAGTATATCTCAGTATAAATATCCTGACCATGGGCAACCGTATTTAATATTTCTTATTAAGTGATTAGTATAAATCATATATATATATATATATATATATATATATATATATATATATATATATATATATATATATATATATATATATATATATATATATATATATATATATATATATATATATATATATATATATATATATATATATATATATATATATATATATATATATATATATATATATATATATATATATATATATATATATATATATATATATATATATATATATATATGATTTATACTAATCACTTAATAAAAATATATAAATACACAACCTGCTACTAATATATATATATAATATATATATATTAGTAGCAGGCTGTGCATTTGGTACCTGGGCCTTCAGTGAGGACTTACCCGACTTAATCCACCTCTTAATACCACCATCACGTCGCAATTATAGAAACCAGTAATACTATACAAAAACGCAATTTAGCAATGTGTAGCATTACAAAGAGAGAGACATTTTACATATGTAGGGTGAATACCATTTTACTAAAGTAAGAAACCCAGTTAAGACAATTACAAACCTCTACACTACAACCGAGACTGTGCTACGGACATCATCTGGAGCAGTTCAGAATCAATATTTGTCTAATAACATGACAAAAACTTTAAAAATCTAAATAAAATACAACCTACTAACAAGAGATGCAGACTCATAATTTGCACCGCTCTTCAGAGGCTGTAAGCCAGTGGTACCGCTCGAATTCACTGGTCTGGAAGTGGAGAACATACCCTTTCCCGGGATGAGACAAGCTAGCTAGGTTCAGGGTTGGCCAACCTCTCCTCACAATGTCTAGTTTTTCTTGAAAATCTATTTTTACGTGCGAGACCAAATCAATTTCTCTTCCTCCGTAAGTATAAAAAAAAGTGTAACTCAGATGTATTAATGTGTGCAGAGCCTTGCAGACGTGTTTTGCCAGTCGAACTTGGCTGTAACAATTTCCCTCTGACCAACCAATCAGATTAAGGAAAAATGCTGACGCTATTCTGGGTCAGCTAGCTGGCTCGGTGAGGCGAATATGAAATCTGATTGGTTAAAGAAACAAACTCATTGATAATATTCTCAATGGTAAAAGGGCCAGCAGGACTGACTTTGAAGGCCCTGGGCAGATTAGATTGACATGGCAGCACATAGACGCTGAAATCTTATTGGACATAAAAATCTAACATCCACATCCACATACACATACACATACTGGAAGCAGTGCAGCCAAGGAAAACGCTATGAAATTAAGAGAATAAACTGTTGGGAATAAATTAATAGAATTTCATGTAACAAATATTTGAATTTATGTTGTAAATGTAGGTCAGTACTTCTAATAGTGTTTAGGCCAGCAGAGAAGGCTTTGATGGCCCTGACCCCCTGCCACTGGAAAGAGTACACTAAGAGTAACTCGTGAAAAATCTGATAGTTCGAGAAGCCGTGAGTGGCTCGAAAGTTCAGAGTAACATTTCAAAACAGAGTTGGTACTAATAATTTAAAGTAATAAATAAAACATTTATTTATTAGCAGCAAGTTTTTGCTATTTCCCTATTTGAAATTTCATCAAAGATCTCACAAAAAGATCCCCAAAAAGCACTGCAGAAATAATTTCCAACTTTCTATGTAATTGTCTCTCTTGTCTGAAAGCAGCTCTTCTGTCCTTATGATCTATCATATTTTGTTTTTTAATTCCTCCAGCTACATCTTTTATTAGTCATGCACTCAGTGTCAGGGTCTAATTTCTGTGGGAGAGAACAACAGATGCCACTGATTATGATTATTAAGTGAATGCTAAGGCATAAGTGAAAGCTATAGTGCAATGAAGTGACAGACTAAGGGTGGAAGACTGTTCATTTTCATGTGTTAAAATATAAGACTGGGGTCTAGAACTAAGTAAATAAATATCTATCATTTCCACCTCACAAACATGAGATATAATTAAAAAAAAGAAATAAAAAAAACCACAGGGGTGTGTTTTGTTGTTGAAGTTTGAATATGGAATGCATATGTTTCTCTTATAAAATGTGAGGACTTCATAGCTTTACAGTGTACCCAATGTTATAACATTAGAAAAATGCAGTCAACAGGAAAATATGCTGGTTGTATAGCATAAACATCACATAATCTCCATCTCTGTAAAGTATAATGTATATTAAACTGAAAATGTATTCTATAGTAAACTGACATATATGGCTAATGTGAAAATATAGAATATTGTCTATAATAACAAAGAAAGATAGAGATTGATGCAGTAATGGTCTCTTTGCAAACCTCAAAACTTCCTCTCGCCTCTGCCTCAGCCATGCTGAATTAATGATAACAGACAGTTATGAATCATTCACATGCCTGTCTTTTAAAAAAGAACAACTAACAATGGAAACACAAGTATAAAAGATGAAATTAGGCATAATGATATAATGGCACATCATCTTAAGCTGACATTATGACACATTTTCCAACCAGTCTCATTGCATTGATTTTCATTAAGCCAGAAACTTGATCCTTTCTGTAGCCTTGTAACCCACTTATTTTCAATGATGCCCCAAGATATGTGTCTCTACCGTCTGATTCCAAAGAGGGTTGAGTTAATCAGAAACGAGGCCCAGCAAACTGGCGAATTAGTATTCATAAAATGAGATCGACAGAATGTTAGTGTGTGGGTGTGTGTGGGTAACAATGGCAGCTGCAGCCATTATAGCAGCCATATGTATGAATAAAGCCATCGTGGAAGTGGAGGTATGCGACATTCAGGCTGCTTCACACAGAAAACAGAGGAGCACATGCTGATCACACAAACTAACATTTCCAACTAAATGCTCAATCTGTTTCTCCAAACACAATGGCAAGACAATCAAGAAAGCTCTAAAGAGGCAAAAACACTCCACATTATGCTAAATACTCAGTTCTCTCACACACCTAAATCAACATGATAATTAGCTGATGAGATAAAGTTTGCAGTGTTAAAGCAGGTAAATAACAGCCATACCTTCACCAGTGTACTCTGACATAACTGATCAGAAATCTATATAAGTGTAAAAAAATAAATATTAAGGATTTTTGAAAGGATTTTTAAATTAAGAAGTTTATAATTTAAGGCCTACCGTATTACATGATTCTATACTATTGCAAAATAGCAAAATAACTTGAAATATGAGTTTCTAATTATTTCTTCTGACTCCTACTAAATCATTGTTCTTGAGGTTGGTCCAGAATAATTTACGTATCACTTATATCCCACAATTGTAGCCTTCATGGTCTAGGTTGATAGGGAAGAAATAGTTCAGGTTTGAATGCATAGTTCAAATAGAATATGAACAGGGAATGGCCAACCTACTGAATATTAGCCTTGGACTGCAATTTATTTACACCAAACAAAGAACAAAAGACTAAAGAAGCTGCTTGGATGAGTTATGAAACTTTTTGGTCAAACCATATAGAAGTCCAGTTCCAGGAAAATAAAAAGAATTCTGACAATGTATGTGGGTGAAATATTTCATTAGTAATTTTACTAATATTTAATTATGTTGCAATAAGCGGTCACAAGTTTATCAGGTTTTATGTAAAAGTAAAAGAAGCTTTGAGTACAATGGATCTTAAGACAGATAACTTATATATCATTTTAATTCATTAAAGTTTTTTTATGGTTGCATAAAAATTTCTTGCAACCATAAAAACTGAATGCATTTCATTTATAAAATTCACAATGTCTTGCATGCAAATCAGCCAAATACAACATTTAGAAAGCAATCATGAATTTTGGTTTTATGTTACTATGAAAAGGAAGGTGGTCCATCATATGTAAAAAAAAAAAAAAATTGTAAAAAAATTCATACATAATCAGACTGTACTTTTCTACTTTTAAGGCAACACAAACAAAGTGTACAAGAAGACGCATTTTAAATAACAAATATCAATTCCAGTTATTTTTTTTAAGTTGATTGCTGAGAGTCACAAAGTATGCTTTTTCCCCTAAATCTATTTATTTTGCAGTTGAGGCTTCATGTAACTAGATTTGTTTTGGGGTGTTTAGTATTTCAAAAAACAACTTTTTTTACTTCTAAAACAAGAAGCTATCATACACCAGTATACAACATACATTTGTACATTATTTCTTCAGCGTCAGTAAAATCCAGTAAATTCAAATATTCCATTTAATTAATCCATTTAATTAATCATTATGCTAATAATGATTAATAATAATGCTTAAACTAAAACATTGTTACACCCTATATATATATATATATATATATATATATATATATATATATATATATATATATATATATATATATATATATATATTAAATGTTTGTAGTAATATTTTATATTTTATTATATTTTATAAAATATAAAATAGAATAAATCAAATTAAGGCAGTAAACATTTTATTATATTGATTAAATTGACTAATCAATTAAATTGCCACAAAGTAAATACAATTCAATAATTGGAAACATAAAATGAAATAGTTTACAATTGTTAATCAGCATTTGGATAATACAGAGTGTAATGTAAGTGTGTGTGTGTGTGTGTGTGTGTGTGTGTGTGTGTGTGTGTTTTTTACATTTAATAATAAATATTCTAAAGATATGTTCTAATTATTTGTGCTACTTTTTTTTCCCTTTATTCCCTCCCTCGATATATGGAATTGTCAAGATGTTCTTCTTTTAAGAGAAGTGCTTGAAGCTGGACATAAAACACTAAACGTTATCCACTATCCAGTTTGTGGTTAGCGAGTAACGCTAGTGATATGCTAGCATTTTCATGCATGCATAAAACTTATCTTATCTTATTTGCAGTGAGTAGTCACAGTGAGCAGCCACATTGTTGTGTTTGTTTTCAAGTTTAAAAATAATAATAAAAAATACACTCAAAGTGCAAGGCAGAGACTAAACAAACTTGCGGTCCGCCACTTAATTATGCTTCTGAGGGCATTTTCAAAAAAAGATCGAGAAGATTCTTGTATTTCTATTTTCAACAGCAATATTGAACAGTCTTCTACACCAATGCTCTTCTAAAAATGCAAGACCTACTACACTATGCTTTCCTGATCTTAAGGCCAGTCTGGCCTTAGAAGCATTTCTGAGATAAAGCCTTGTTCTGCAAATCTCCTCAATAAATTACAGTTGATTCAGTTAGACAGTGTGTAAGATATCATAGATTAATCTCTGCATAGGTTTGTTTTTGTGGTAGAGAGTATAAAATTGGTGTGCTGCATATCCAATTTTCTTTTTTTCCTTTTTATTCCTGAATAGCTGATACATCTCTTCCTCAGAAGCTGGAGTGTGGTGGCCGTTGTGGACCCTGTGGTGCATTCACAGCCAGCAACATCAACTCTCAAATCTTATCTTGTTAAATCAGCCAAATGCGAAGAAGCTGTAAGGGAGGGAATTAATGGGCAGAATGCTGGAGTGAGAGAACAGGTCGTTTTAATCCAGGGAACAAGGGTGTGTGTGTGTGTGTGTGTGTGTATCTGGGGAAGGGATGCGACAGTGTAAAGATGAGTATCTGCTGTCAAGGTTGCATTGTGCCGTTTACTCCACAGGTTCGTGTTCGGCCTCTCTTCCCTATAGTTGAATACCGCAGAGGCAGAGTTATCTACTTGGTTTGGGAGCTGGGATAGTGTGAGATACAGTGGAGCAGAGAAAGGAGAAAACGAGTGTCATAAACCTTACAACTGCTACGAGGGGAAATGGGGAAGTGTGTAAATGTGGGAATTTTTGTGAGTTGTCAGGATGTTCTATGGATTATGCAATACTACTACCGGTTCTAAGCGGCTATGATCAGGCACATAAATAAAAAGTACCACTTTGATGCAAGTATCGGGTTCTCATTAAACTGCCGTTCATTTACGTGTCACCAGAAAGCCATGCAGCCACTGAGGTCATAAAGATGAGCCTTATTGGAAGTGCTAATGTGACTGTGGCACAGAACAATGGCACTGTAGCCTTTCTCCACTCAGGAGCATACTAATTACACACACTGCCCTTGATCCTGACCTTGGTGGGTCACTTAGCAGTTGTGATCTGTCTCTGACTCTTAATAAAATCCCTTTTGGCAGGGTGAGCCAGAGTGCCAGACTCCACCCCCCACCCCTTTCTCTCTCTCTCTCTCTCTCTCTCTCTCTCTCTCTCTCTCATTACTGTTGTGCCAAGTGGGCAAAGACGTAATGACTGGTGCAGTCACACTTGTGGTTTCAGAAAACCAATTCCAGTGCCACTCCTTTCGAATGAACTACAACACTTAATTTGTGGGAGCTGAAAATACAAACGTAAAAACTTGTATGTATGTTTTCATGTTTGTTACATTGAAATTTTTTTTCTTTAACACAATACTTCAAATATTCATACTCAAAGCCACAACCTTTAACAGATTATGCCATTTGGCACACATAACATTATTGGCGTTACAGTCCTGCAGTGGAAACTGGAATCATATTATATTGATGTGATCATTTGGCTGCATTACTGCATCGGTTACTCAAAGGTTGTCTTGAGAAAAACTGCAATCCAGTAGGCGGCTGAAATATAATATTACAAATATTGTAAAGGATTTTAATATCAATATATAAGAATTACAGTGTTTGTTTGAATCGTATTAACAAATCTAAGCAAACCTCCCTTGACTAAGACAGTTGAGATTTTCACTTCATAACATGTATCAAAACATATCCCAATATATGAGATATTACTAAAATTATTAGAAATTCCTTCACATGTATTTATTTTATATATTTTATAATGTAATTAGAATGATTTTGGTGTGTGTTTAATCAGCTCCTGTCCAACCCTAACCAAATGTTTTTGGTGGCCCAGGAAGTTGTCATAGCACAAGATTAATATTATGTCAAGTTTATTGATGAATTGCTGGTGCAAGTATTAGGTGTTTACAGCCACACCTGATATCTGGACCTCTCAAAGATATTACCAAATGTACTTACATGCATTAATAAGAAGTGTATTATAAATTCTTTAACTACTTTTGTCTAGATGCCTATGGTGGTTGGTGGTTGGAGCTATTTCTGTGTTAAAACATCACAATAAAATCAGTGTGAAAGAGAATGTACAGCGTTATATAAATTATATTTTTTTGTTTGTTTTTCGTGACTTGATTAGTTGCGAAATTAAAAAAAAAATCCTCTTTCTTGTTAAAAACCGCCTCAATGCTGGTTTAGAACGAATTCACACACAAGGACAAGCTGGAATAAATGACAGGATTTGTCAAGTTTGCCACAAAGGGAATATATCTATAAATAAAATATATAAATGAATAAAATATATAAATAAAAAAATTAAGTGAAATAAGGAGAGCCAACCTTAGAGGCTGATAAATACCTAAAACTGAAAATATTTCTACTAAAGAATTTGTCTGTGCTGTATCATGCAACGATTTATTTCAAAAACTACAAATCAGCCTTTGAAATAAGTCATTGTTACACATCATTGATTTTCTTTAATATTCATATACGCCTCCTGCTTTGCACAATGCCTCTGTAATTAACACTAACATTAGTGCACACATTACAATACACTCTAGAAAGGCAGAAGGTGCTGAGGAGAGAGTGACAGTCCAGGTTTAAATGCAACCCCTTAAAGCCAGCAGTAAGGCAGTGAAGGGAGTGGGGAAAAGTAGAGACTGTCGAGAATAATGGCTGCATCTTTCAAGTTGGATCAGGTCTTTCTGTAATGAAGAGAAAAGTTTTTCTTCCTCCTGTATGCCAGGAACAATAAGTGAGAACGATGGAGGAGACGAGAGAGAGAGCGAGAGAGAGAGAGAGAGAGAGAGAGAGAGAGAGAGAGAGAGAGAGAGACTCTGAGAGCAGTGAGAAGGTAATTACACAGAGTTTGTGCATATCCAGGAGTGCGTATGAGTAGCTGAAAGCGTGCACGATGGTACAGTTACTGAAAGCTGATTTGAATGATTTTGTTCCTGCTTTCTGCAAGCTAAGAAGGAAAGATCTGACCCCTTTTCTCCCCTCTCTTTTTCACCCAGACCAGGGTCATGGCCAGATGTGCACCACAGCTGTCTAAAATATCCATTATTTACTCACCTTATTTTCCACTATTTACTGTTTTTGTGGGAACCGTTGTCCCTTCACAATCTCTTTGTGTTGCCATTAATTGCACAGGAGGATGAAGGGTTGTGGACGTGTGTGTGTGTGTGTATATATGTGTGTGTGTGTGTGTGTGTGTGTGTGTGTATATATATATGTGTGCTTTTTCAGATGTGCTGGCTCTCTGTCTGTCCCTGCTCGACTCCTCCTCCTCCCAATTTTTCCCCCTTTTCCCCGTTGCTGAAGTGTGTTCACACTCAATGCGCGACAGCCGCAGAACAAGCTGTGACTCTCAGCAGTAATCTGTGCACCAGCTCACTCCGGCCCCTTCTCTCGTGCACACACACACACACACACACACACACACACACACACACACACACACACACAGAGTGCAGAGAGCACAGTGACAAAAAGAGAAATGCTTTCTGCTCCTAGCTAATTAAGAATGACTGAGGAGACTGCTAGTCTTCTGAATAAACTGCAGACAGTACAGTTCTCACATGAACTCAAGTTGTGTGTGTGTGTATGTTTTTGTATTAGTCTGTCCTCTGTGCTGTAGAGAAGTGAAGCAGAATGCGAATGGGACCATCTTTGTTGGCCCACCTACCAGCTTGTATATTAGACCACTGTAGATGATAAGAAATACGGCAGGGTGGATGGTGTTCAATCAACAAATATGCACATTATAGGCTTTTGTTTTTTTCATCTCACTCCACTGACTCCCTGGAGATGCTCGCATCAAGTATACGCCTTTGACGCTTCTTTGAAAAGTAACCAATGGAACTTTACCCACCTACATTGAACCGTTCGACTAAGTGTACTTTTTTTATTGAAACTTTTTAATAGTGAAATCAGTTGCTCAAATTCACTGTAAAACTTGCAGCCTCAGATTGAATATTGTGTGAACGTACTTGTTTAACTAGATGTGATCGCTGTTGAGATTAGTGGCTTCGGGTTTAACTATTTTCATCTGATACTATGTATCGATATTGCAGGATTTGCGCTTCCGAGGCATCCTAAGCAATAAGGATGCTGTATGCCAGTAGGTGTATTGGCTCTGGTAAATTCGAACACAATTGGAATAAACAAATATATGATGCTATCTATGATGCTGTTGTACACATGCACACAGTTTCTCCCAGAAGAAAAAAACCCTTTCAATGAGAACACAACAGAACACACTGCACAATGAGTATGAAAATAATGAAAAATGAATATGGAGCATGACCAAGCACACTCAATCTCTCTCTTTCTTTCTCTTACCAAAAAAAACTCCCATAAACTCACTGTAATGAGTTATAATAAAGAGGGTTTTTTTTGTTAGTTTTTTTCATTGCCATATCATTGGGGTCCTCTTTGAGCGAATACCTTGCTTAACACCCCATCTATCAGACATGGCAGGCTTACTTTTACTCATACTTACTCCTGCTTGAGTGTGTATGTGTTCTGCAAAGCTACTGTGAACTATAATGAGGCCCTTTGGTGGCTGTAAAGATTGGAGTACAGAAGACAGAGGGAGCAGTGCACATATAGCTCTATTTGTCTTACAAATATAACACTAACTACCAATTACAGCACTATAAACCTCCTGGCTACTGAGTACCTCCCTTGCTATAACCCTGGAGCCACAGGGAAACTGTGAGGAGCCCCTCACTTGCTCTCTTACTGTAATGTGTGAGGTGCTGTGGTCACTGATGCGGGCTGTGAAGTCAATGAGGCCGGTAATGAGGTCTTTTTTAAAGAGTGGTGGGGTTGTTCGATTAACGTTGGCACTGTCACGGAGAAGGGAGGGTAGCATTGGCATCTTCACTCCTTGCTACACTGCTGCCTTCTGGCCAAGGGTGAAGCATCAGACACAAAAGACAAAATATGACTTTGAAAACACACACACACACACACACACACACACACACACACAGTGACTATAATTTCATGCTATATTTACTAATGCACAGGACACTTTCGAGTGATTACTTAAACTTCAATAATACTTTAATTCGTCTGAAGCATATTTGTGATTATTAAAAACTTTGACATACAGTAACAAGAAAGGTTACTTAAGGCTTCATTTTGAAATTACGCTTATTTAGCTTTCAAAAGTTTATTATATTTCAACTTTATTATTAGTAAGGCACTTTGTTGTGCGGTTTACCTTGAAGTCTCTAAAACAATTCCTGAAGGAATTTCCTTTAATTCATATATAGTGCCCAATTTGCTGTTATAATAACTTCCACTCTTCTGGGAAGATTCGATTTTGGAGTGAGGTTGTGTATATTTGATAGACTAGATAGACACACTAGACGGCCACTCAAGATCTTCCACTCCAAACCATGTAAAGCATGTCTTCATAGAGCTCATTTTGTGTACAGGGACTCTATCATGCTGGAACAGGTTTGGGTCTCCTAATTCAAGTGAAGGAAAATTTCATGCCACACAATTCAAAGACATCCTATACAGTTGTGTGTGTCCAACTTTGTGGTATCAGTGTGGGGAAGGACCACATACAGATGGAAAAGTTCGGTGTCACAATATGTTTTTCCACATAGTGTTTATATAGCTGCCTCCATGAAAGTGAGTAGGAGCAAGACAGAGTACATGTGTGTGAATGAGAGGGAGGGCAGTGGAGTGGTGCGGTGCGGTTGCAGGGAGAAGAAGTGGTGAAGGTGGATGAGTTTAAGTACCTGGGGTCAACAGTGAACAAGTAATGGAGAGTGTGTTAGAAAAGTGGAGAAAAGAGTGCAGGCAGGGTGGAGTGTGTGGATGGTATCTACAAGAGTGAAAGGGAAAGTTTCTAAAACTATGTTTTATGGTTTATAGACAATAACATTAGTAAAAAAACAGGTGGAGCTGGAGGTGGCAGAGCTGAAGATGCTCTGCACATGTAGGACGTTTTGGAGACTAGGTGAGGAAGGCTAGAGTGAGATGGTTGGTCTTGTGCAGAGGGTATAATGGTAGAAGAATGTTGAGGATGGAGCCACCAGGCAGGAGAAAAAGAGGAAGGCAAAGTAGGAGGTTTATTGATATTGTGAGGGAAGACATGCAGGTAGTTGGTTTGAATGAGGCGGATGTAGAGGACAGAGTAGCATGAAGACAGATGATCTGCTGTGGCGACCTATTAGTTTGTAACTATTAAATATATATATATATATATATATATATATATATATATATATATATATATATATATATATATATATATATGAACAATATCTTAAATACAGTAAAACCCCATTGGACGATCATAATTAGTTTTTGAAAATTGCTCGTAAGTCCATTTGCTCGTACGTTCGAACAAATTCTCTCCTATAAGAATGAATGTAAAAGTGATTTAATCTGTTCCTTTCTGCATTTAAAAAGTATTTGTAGCCTATTTTAACAAACAAATACACCGCAAACTACTGTGCAGTAAACATAATTTAAAACTTACCCATGTGGTAGTGGTTGATTGCGAGTTTAGACGCACATATCCCGCTCGTAACCTTTATGGTTTCCATGGTAACTCTATTTACTTTCGTTTCACAGCACCATCACTGATTTTCTCAGAAAACATTTTTCAAGATTTCTAGTGAAATAAAAATATAACACAAAATTAAAGTTTGCTCGTACTATTAGTTGCTTGTACAACAGGGTTTTACTGTATCTAAAAAAACAAAACAAAAAAAACATCAGAGCTGAGCAATATGGCAAATCCTATCTCATCATTGTGCCACGTACCACATACACTATTTATAACAATCTATAATTTTATGGAAGTTTTACAAGGCACCAATAAGGGCTGTTATATGTTATAAATGTTGGTTATAAATACATTTGTATTAATAAATGTATACCATCAAGAGGGGAACTAAAACAATTGTTACAAAAACAAAGTTTTAAATCTTCAGTCACTTCCGTTTCACAATGAGTACTGACAATAATGACAATGTTTACAAAAGTGTATCATTACTTTTTTTACATTGATGTGAAACATTCCAGCCTTGTGAAAAGTTATAAATTTATTATAAAAAAGCAAGCAACAATTTTTATTTTTGTCCAAATTTATTCAGGATGAAAATATTTAAAACGTGTTCATAAAAGGCAAATAATAGAGGAAAATGGAAGATATAAATATTAGCCTTTTTTTATTCTTTTACAACGATGCAAAACAGTAAAAAGCAATTTCTAGACATTTTCTTGTATAAGTATAATTTACACTGACACTAACCATACACTCATATGAAATTTGATATCATTTTAGATTTTTCTTGTGTCAATCTAACACATACTGCAAATGCAACAGATAAAGATAAGTCTGAAAAGTGCTGGAGGATTTTTTTAAGCTCTATATACTCATTTCTGAAGTATACATGACTCCTTGGCAAAGCTTTTCCCCATGCTTTAGCACGTTGGAGAAGCCATCCTTAGAGTCTCATAAAAAAGTAAGATGTTTGTTCAGTGCTGCCTGAAAATGAGCTGCTCTGGTATATTGTAATATCAAATAAGGGCCTAATGATACTAATACACATTTCCATTTGTGGCTGAAAAAGAAAGAAAAAAGAAAGAGTGCTGATGGACTGGGCTTGCCAACAGACATGAGCTTATTATTAGGCAGCGAGAGAGTCATCAGTGGATTTAACAGCTTTGCACCACTCATGAGCTGGAGGTGTGGAGGACGGCCGTCTCTCTGAGCCCAGGCCAAGCCTTGCGCTCTGGGGCCACACATCGAGCATGGCCTCCAGCCTCAGCAATAATGGCCCAGCCTCAGCTGCTGGAAATGTTATTCTAATTAACAGGGGATTAAGTCATCATCTTCTCTTGTAATACAGTCTGGATGGGAATTTCAATATGGAACAGCAGTGCAAAAAAAAAAAAACAGGAGGAAAAAAGCATTTAGCATTGCAGTAAATTACTCTTGACCCCCTGGACGGCGGTCTATCGGCGCGTCAATTGCCTGCCAATTAAAACAAGCCACCCTTGCCAAAACTTTATTGGGACGGACTGGGCTTTCAAACGTGGTACACATTTCATGGTGCTGGAGAAGAGAGACGAGTGCCTGGCTGGCTGCTGACACTATTCTGGTGGGAATTTTGTCAAGTTTGGAGAAATGAGCATATGAAACGATTTTCTCGAGCTATCGCGGGCCATAGCTGAGCTGACTGCCACACAAACAGTTTCTCTGAAGTGCAGCTCTTTGATAAGTGACCATATGTGGCGCATCATGTGCATGGAAAGCTAAAACACAAACAATAACCCTAGAGCAGGCATCTGAAAAACTGGACAAAAGAATACAACACTAACAAGAGCTCCAGCTCTAACAAGATATGGCATTTATTTTTTTGATGCTTTTAAAAATGCAGCATGACACACTGTCATTTTACAAAGACTTTTTGACTTAAAGTTCTGTGCATATAGTGTGTAAGGAATGACAGGGTCAGTGGATTTTTCTTCATAGTGCAAAATAATGACTGTTAAAGGATTTGTACCCACCCAAAAAGAACAGGCTTAGCTCCTAGTAAGACTAATACTGATGTAACATGACGTAATTTATGTCCACTTGTACAAACTATATGCTATTTCTTCACGACCATAATCAAACACAATATACAGCGGCTCAGTACACTGGACTACATAAAGAGAAATACACAACTCTGTCTAGAGCAGAGATTAGAGCACGATATGCAACAAATACACATAGACAGGATAATAAACAGTTTGCACAGTGACCAGACGGGAGAGCGGACTCCATGGAATGTACTGTTTAACAGTATAATACATTATGATAATAAATTCTGCTGTAAAATAAATAAATAAAAACACACAAAACTCTTTTATGTAAATTGAGCCTGGAACAAAGTAAAAAATTAGTCTATTTTATTTATTTAACATATTCTATCAAATATTCTTGTAAAACAAGAAAGAAAAAGAGAAGAGGAGAAGAAGAGATGTGTGGAAAGATGAGATAAAGAAGAGAGGAAAGGATTGAGTAGTCCAAAAGAGAAGAGAAGAGAAGAGAAGAGAAGAGAAGAGAAGAGAAGAGAAGAGAAGAGAAGAGAAGAGAAAGTAAGGGGAGCTGTCCTTTTTTTTCTAAGAGCAGAAAGAAGCCTGTAGGCCTTTCCTTCTCTTCTAAAGCATTGTTTTCTGCTCGGCTAAGCAGCATCAAATTGATATGCTAGCAATGATGTGCAATGACAATTAAATTGTAACTGACCTGCATGTAACCATCATTATGCCTTCTATCTTTACTGCCATCCCTGTTATTTAATCACACAGCATGTGGGCTTTTTATTAGGCAGTAACAATGAAGACCACATCCGCCTGCCTATAAACACTTGACTATCTATCAGCTTTGTTTTTTTGGAACACTTTTTTCCCTCTGAGAAAGCTGCTACAGATAAGATGAAGATGGTGACATAACATTCATATCCAGCTACACAACAAAAATAGGTACATTTTTTGCAGTTTCCATAATCCTTAACATCAGGAAATACAGACATTATGATCATAAAGTAATGCAGATGCCTGTATCTGGTACTTAAAAGCTAAATCAGTGGCTTCCAAGAAATCATATTAGGATTAAAAATAAAACAATGAAACTGTGCAAAAAAAGACTGCTGAAAACGAATGAGGTTCTGCTTTGAGTTTTCTCTCACATTCACAATCTGAGTCAGTCTCTCTCTCTCTCTCTCTCACACACACACACACACATCACATCCTTTCTCCAATGACTGCCGCATATTCATTTGCATAACAATTTTCGCTTGTGTTTCTGGTTAGATGGAATTCACAGCATGGTGCCTGCATTGTGAGTGTTGGGTCATTGCTATGTATATGTGACAGAAAGAGAGAGGGAAAGAGAGAGAGAGAGAAAGAGGAAAACAGCAAACCTCTCACTTTCTTCTACAGGAACACATAATGTCAGTACTGTACACACCCTCATACAGAGAACAATGACTTCAAACAGTCCAGCAATACCTCCATATAACTATTCATGTGGAAGAAACACATTTTTTTATCATATTTTTCATTATTACCAGTACTAGTAATAGTAGAAGTTGTATTCTAGTACAGTAAAATGATGACTGGATTAAATAAGAGATATTCATTTTCTATTGAATAATTTTTCAAAGATTAAAAAAATAAATAAATAAATGTATGAAACTGTGCCACCAGCAACAGTAACAAAACCAGCTTTTTCTCAAAAACAAAAAACAACACAATGAAAGATTTCGAGTTAAAGTTAGTAAAAGTCAGTAAAAAAGGGTATGACTGCTGCGTAAAATACTGAAAAATCTGCAGTTCTAAAATATACCGTATTTTTCCGACTATATGCCGCTACTTTTTTCCCACGTTTTGAACCCCGCGGCTTAAACAACGAAGCGGCTTATTTATGAATTTTTCCTGGTTTTTCCCGGTTTCACAAACTTCAAGCCAAAAAACTGAACCCCATAACATTAGACCAATTAAATTTCCGAACGGAAACAAAAAAACGCACCTCACCTGTGTTCTGCGCTGCACGGCTTTGGGAGAAAAAAAGTTTTTTTTAAACGCACGACGATGCCGAAAGATAAACTCCCGAGAGAAATAGTTGTAAAGGAAGGATGAAGACAGTGAACAATGACTTTCTTGGTCAGCTACTGTTTAGATACAAGCCGTTGTAGCACATTGAGTTGGCACATGGGATAGTGCACTAACTCCAGTTGCAACAGAAATCATATAAGCACAGACAGGTTTCCAAAACTCGTGCTTTTTTATTTTTCTTGGCAACAGCGTTATGGGTTAGTCAAAGAAACTTAGAAATGAGCATCAGAAAATAATAAGGACATAATCCTTGTCTTGCACACATGCAGTAATAGCGGAAAAATGCGGCGTCAGGCTATTCCCAAAATACCGCTATGCTCCTAAAGGAGCCACAACGTTTTTGTGTACGATGTATAAAGTAATGCAGATACACATCAAGAGCTTCTGTTTTTACATCAAACATTAGAATGGGGTAAAATGCGATCACAGGAACTTTTCAGTATTATTTTTTGATAGATAGATAGATAGATAGATAGATAGATAGATAGATAGATAGATAGATAGACAGACAGACAGACAGACAGACAGACAGACAGACAGACAGACAGACAGATGCCAAACCTACAGTGTACACCAGTTGACTGGACATTTGAATGTTAAAAAAACGTGATCTGGTGTTGACCTGCATGATTTTATGGATTGCTATGCTCTCATTATTGTGATTAGCTAATTGAATGATCACTTGAGTGTTTTAGTTATCTAGCTGCTAATTTTCGTAATATCTATACATATTATACATATATAAGATTTTTAAGACCTTATATGAGTTGCTTCAATTGTTTAGCAGAAAAGCTGTGTCATTGCTTATAACTATTCAATTCTAATCCTAGAAAATCTTTTTTTTCCTGCCTTCCACACTCCATGGTTCTTGTCTCTTCTCTTGTTTTCATTCTTCTCATTTTACTCAAACTGTTTCATTGTCTGTCACACTGTAGGCACTGGCCTGTCAAAAACTCAAAGAAAAATTGCTATCAGTCTGGTAAATGAGAAAAAAATGTATTTTTTTTAATAGCATCGTTTCCTTTGTCAGGAAGTCCTGAAGAACTTAGAGTGGAGGAGAAGGAACTAATGATCATATTATTGAAATGTGATAAACCCACTTAAGTAGATGAAAGAATATTTAAACATTAATACAATAAACTAATATGCTTCACTCTTAAATAAATGGAACAATGGAACAATTCATGCTGCCGTAAATGTGCTTAGAAGTTAGACTAATCCAAAAAGAAAATATAATAGTCATCATTTGGAGGCCAAATGCTATTAAATGAGAATATCAAAAACATTTATTGCATGTCTATTACACTTGAACAATAAAAAAATATTGTTAATGAATGCCTAAAAAATTTATTTTACAAATGATATACTAACTATTTAGCCACATAAATATTAACATTTGCAATTGTTAATGGAAGTAACAAATATAATTAAATAAAATGTATGCATGCTATTTTATATATATATATATATATATATATATATATATATATACAGTACAGACCAAAAGTTTGGACACACCTTCTCATTCAAAGAGTAGTCATGAAAATTGTAGAGTCACACTGAAGGCATCAAGGGCTATTTGACCAAGAAGGAGAGTGATGGGGTGCTGCACCAGATGACCTGGCCTCCACAGTCACCGGTCCTGAACCCAATCGAGATGGTTTAGGGGTGAACTGGACCGCAGAGTGAAGGCAAAAGGGCCAACAAGTGACAAGCATCTCTCTGGGAACTCCTTCAAGACTGTTGGAAGACCATTTCAGGTGACTACCTCTTGAATCTCATCAAGAGAATGCCAAGAGTTTGCAAAGCAGTAATCAAAGCAAAAGGTGGCTACTTTGAAGAACCTAGAATATGACATTTTTCAGTTGTTTCACACTTTTTTGTTATGTATATAATTCCATATATAATTCCACGTGTTAATTCATAGTTTTGATGCCTTCAGTGTGAATCTACAATTTTCATAGTCATGAAAATAAAGAAAACTCTTTGAATGAGAAGGTGTGTCCAAACTTTTGGTCTGTACTGTATATCTATCTTGAAAGCTAACAAAGAAATTCAGCAAAAAAAAAAAATAGTGAGTGATTCTGACTAAACTGAACAACAAAAAACAAATATTTTAAACAGAAATATGCCAAAACATTAACTGAATATGGATATGCAAGTCCTAGATTAAATCCTGTGTGTTGGAGTCTAGTGTTGGTCAGGCTTGGGGCAGCAAAACCATTCACAATGTCTATTTCTGGCTGTTGAATCAAAAAATAAGGACCACCAGTGTAAAGCATTGGAACGTTGATAAAAGTCTAAGATGGCAAAAATATCTGAGCCAGTGAGCAAGGCCCTTGCATAGAATCCTACCTCAGTAGTAAATCTCACTTGATGAAAAAAATTATAATTTGCTGAATGAATGCACAGAAATGCACTGCTCAGCTCTTTCTAGTATACATTCAAAATCTTTCTTCACCATATTCTGTAGGCTAAAAGAGAAAACATTCAACACTCATCCATGTCTTGCAGAAATCATTGGTAAGTTGACCTTCGCTTGCATAGTTCAACTATCTGTTTGAAGAAAAAAAAATATTGATTAAATAATGTCTAGACAAAAAACCACAAGTGCTTTTAATTCTGTCAAAAGGCTTTTAATGGCCACTCAGGAAAAATTCTGAGCAATCCATTCATCAATGTTCTTCACTTCAAATGATTCTACACAGTGCCTTACTAAAAATGTATAGACACATTTTCTAAGATAACTTCCATCGCATATAAGTATGTGCAGATTTAAATGATGCCTGGGTATGTTTATTTTCGAAATAATTCATTGATCCTGGGGATATACACTCACCTAGCACCTTTTATTAGGAACACCATATAAATACTTGGCGAAGCCTCCATTTGCTCTCAAAGCAAGCTCATTTCTTTGTGCCATGGAATCCACAAGATGGTGAAAATGTTCCTTTGAGATTCTGGTCCATGATGACATGATTGCATCATTCAGTTGCTGCAGAGTAAATCTAATGTTATCCCAAAGGTATTCTATTGGATTCAGATCCGGTGACTGGGAATGCCACTGAAAGACATTAAACATATTGTCATGTAGTAAAACAAGTGTGAAACGGTGATATAGATTGCTATATTTGCTTTGTGACATGGTGCATTGTCATGCTGGAAGTAGCCACTGGAAAGTAAATTATGACAATGAAGGGATGCATTTGATGCAATTGATGGTATTACCCCAACACCACCTCCACCTGCCTGGACTTTTGACAAAAGGATTCAAGCTGTAGTACCAAATTCTGACCATGCTAAATTCATTCTTAGCAGAATTTCGGCCTCAGCTTTCTGTTCTTCGCTGTCAGAAGTAAAACCTGATTGTTCTTCTGCTGTGGTAACCCGTCCACCTCAAGGTTTGATGTGTTGTACTTTCTGAGATGCTTTTCTGAGCACCACTCTAATAAAGAGTGGTTATCTGCTGTTTTGACAGTTCCAACCAGTCTGTCCATTCTCTGTTGACCTCTCACATCAAAAAGCTGTTTCTTTCCACAGAAATACCACTCATTGGATTTTTTTTCCCTTAATTGCACCATTATTTGTAAACTCTACAGACTGTTGTGCATGAAAATCCCAGGAGATCAGCAGTTATAGGAAACTCTCAAACCAAATGCTGTCTGGCATCAATAATCATGCCACAGTCAAAATGACAAATATCTCTTTTTTTCCTATTCTAAAGGTTCATGTAAACATGTGCATGACTTTTTGCATTGCATTGCTGCCACATAACTGGCTTGATAATTGCAGAGTAGGCATTCCTAATTAAGTGCTCTGTATATAATGTTGCAGCCATTTTTTGTGAGATAGAAACATGTCTTAATCTATGTGCAAAAATGTGCTTGGTAAGACAAATTGAAAAGAATATCTGAAGTTCTTTTTAAATGGATTTCATAAGGGTTGCTACTACTGTAATGGGAAAAAAATGATAGAAGGTTATTTGCAGTTTAAAAGGAGCAATTATCCATTCACAAAGCATCCTGCAGAAATAAAGGCCACTGATTGGCCCCTTTATGCATGACAGCAATAGAACAATGGCATGGTAAACTTCTACACAAAGAGGAGCATGGCTGATTCCCCACACATCCGACTGGGCAAACTGACATTGACACTCACACATATACATGCACACACTTGAAAAACTGAGAAAACACACAATGGAGTCCAATGTAATGACAAAAACCAAAAGGGTGCACTTGAAGTGTCTCAAAACAAGCTCAGAACTCAAAATCTTCAAGCCTGAAACTTCTTGCTCTCTTTTTTGCTCACTTTCAATTTCCCTGTCCTCTACTGTGATCCTGGTCAGGAAGCTTGTTATATATCTATAGATCCATAATAAGCAGGGAAGGGACTACCTCCCGTGTGTTTTAATTTGACTTGAAAACCATCCTCAGTGCTGTCTGGGCTTTTAATAGTTATTCACTTACAAATGATTGCAGGTCATTACACAGTCATTGGGAGGGCAGTAATGAGATTGGCTTAATGGCTCTTGTAGAACATTGCTGTAAACGACAGCGAAAAGTTCCCCTCAGTAAGTTTTTATGATTATTCCATATGAGCTGCGTTTGTTTAAACTCATATTACTGTAAAAAAAAAAAAAAAAAAAAGTCGCAATCTTCTTAATCAAATGTGATTTATTATGGCATTAGTTCTTTCTGCTCTCCGAAGCAATCATCACACCAATAGAGAGCAAAAGCCAGAGATTGAGAGCGACTGAAAATCTCATCGTCCTCCTAGACAAATATTGTATTAATATTTGGTCATGTTAATTCTGCTATCAGCCCCTATTTTCATCACAATTTAACTGTGGCCAGTGACAGGAGGCATAATCATCTGAAGACGTGAACGAGCTTATATTTATTAGGAGCCAGCACGAGTGCTAACAGAGACAGCTAAGTACCCAGTCATCCTTATCCCTATTGATGTACAAGGCCGACAAGTAAATTAAATTTACCTTTGGAAATTGTTCTATTAGTATTTTTTATTAGGTTAATTAAGCAAGCTCTGGGGACTCGTTGAATTGGTGAGATTGGAGATTAATTCACTGTTCTACACATGCTAGAGGACTGGGACGGTAATCCCTGTACAGCTATCCTCCTACAGAGCTGCGCATCGCTGGTGAGCTACACCACTTCATTAGTTGTTCCTGTAAGATGCAGCACACCAACAATTACTCCCACACCACCACAGGAGAGAAGGGGGGTCCCGAGGACTTGACTCACAGTTAACTTAAAAGTGGTATAAGGAGTATCTAGACTTCAGATTAATCCAGACATGATTTCAAGGTCTAATTGATAATAACACCACTCGCCTATTCCTGAGTGACGCACTGATGAAGATGAGACTGGATAATACTCTTAGCTGAGTGATAGATATAATTTAAGTAGATGAAATTGTAGCCACTCAGCCTGTGTGTGTCACTGCTAAATTCTCCAAGTGCTGAAGGGCTGAGAAGACGTTAGATTGTCCTGCAGGTGGTCGAAGCAGATACAGTGGACTGGAGCAACACAAAGCAGTCCTCCCCTCATGGAGCACTATTGATTGATTGAGAAAAAACCTCTCTGATAGAGAAGATTGCTCATCGGAGTGGAACGTCATGTGCCTCTGATGTACCACCTCTCAATCAGCTGCCACCCAATCGACCAGGCTGGCTGAAGCGCCCTCGCCTCTCATCCCACTTAAGGCCAGCTTGCCAATTGGTCTCTCTAGCCCTTCTTCTTTAGAAGGGGAAAAGATGCCATAGAACCAGATTGTGAACTCTTCTGCTGGCTCCTGCAGTGACGGTTGTGCTCCATCAGGGACAGCTCTTATTTAGCTACAGTCAAAAACAAATCACAGCCAATCCAAGCTCCATAGCCGCCTGGTTTGTGCCTGGAGGAAATCAAATTTGTATTTTTAGCGGGATGAAAACAAACCACCTTGAACGATTGAACTTATTTGGCTCCCTGATAAACTCTAAAGAGCTGTGGGATTGGAAAGTTTGGATTTCATCTAGCCCAGAATAGCATGAATAGCCACGCAAACCAACTCTGTTTGTTCATTCGGCGTAATTGCATGCATGTGGAGAGCTCAGACAAGAGTACAAAGTGAAGAGAGGTGAAGACGATATTGCTGAATTGTTTCACCACTACAGTAGGCCTCTTCATGTTTGCGGTAATGAGAAGAAGGGCCACTGGATGCACACATATTCTGCCTCAAAACAGACAGCAGGACCCAGTTACTCCGGGTCTTTCACTCGCTCCATGGTGTGCTGGGTTTGTATTTTTAATTAAAATCATTTAAATGTACTCAGATTTGGTTTAGTAAAGATAGACACCAGTTTATCCTTGGGGTTTCATGAAGTGTCACAAGCAATTTGATTCTGCTTTTTGAATCTTCAGGGTAAAGAATATAAACAAACCTAATCAGACAGAAATTTTACGTCCACTAATCTGCTGTTTCAATCATCATTTCTTAAGGTTTCACTTCATTTCTCGAGGTTTTGCTCCACAAATTTAGTCTGGCATTAACCCATTTAGAAGCCATTTCTCTGCCCATATCGTAATCTGACCAGTAAGTGTCTTCTAATGAGATGAAAACAGCTCAGTTGATGATGCCAACTAAAATTGACTAAATAAAGGGCATATAAATCAACAAGCAAGCCAATAAATTGATGCTCTTGAGGTTTATGTTGACTCGAACAAAATGCCAGACTAAACAGCAAGGTGAGGAGTCTAAATAAACCAGGTGAAAGCTCATGGCATTCAAGAAAATGTGATCTGAACCAGTGTATGAGCAGTCAAAAGTCATCCTATAAAAGAAAGCCTACATTTCTGCCTAGATTTCAGCACGGTCCTATTTTTGTACATAAAGTTTAAGCAGCAAGAAGTTTGCAGTGCACAAAAAGTACCTTCTCAGCATAAAGGTCAAAAAGAGATACAGATATGTTGGCTTTTCCGTATAAAAAGGAACAATGTTTTTCTCAGGTTTAACAATCTTGATCTAGATAAATACTAATAAAAAAGCTAGACCTCTTAGACATATTGAGTCTGCCCCAGGCTGCTCCTTTTCTTAACTTCACTAGACACACAATACTTAATAATTGATTATAACTGATTTTAACCCAGCCCTGACCTGGGTAAAAAGCTCAGCCAATAGCATCTTTGCATCAGGGAAAAGAGGGAAAAAACAGGACAGCAACAACTTTAAAAGCTCAAGACGTGTACTACAAATAAAATATTTAGGCAGCAGAAGCCTTGACCTCCCCATGCTAGCCAGCTTCTAATGTGAATTGATTTCTGACAAGGCAACTGGGACCCAATTACAACAAAATGCACTAAAGCTGACCTGTTGCACCTCGCAAAGTTAACGCCAGCTTAACCTCCTAGAGTGACCGAGGTCTGCTTTAAAGGACAGAATGGGCTCCTTATACTTGCTTTTCTTTGACCAGCACTCACCAGCTAAGAAATCAAGCTCGCTGTGGACAGAAACATTGAGGAAACTCTACCATACTTCATATTATATGAATAGGATAATGTGAAGGTTTCCTAACCAGTACTGACAATTACTGTAGATGTAATGAGATGTAATATTGTTTTTTCAAGGTTTGGCCTTTAAAACTAATTTAAAAAAATATATTTTTATTGATTAAAAATTTTTGGTCGGGAGGAACAGTACTGACTTTTAAATGCTTCAAGACGAGAGATTTTGAATTTAGGACAATTGACTAGAGAAAACCTGAAAATGGAGGTCACGGTTGGCCATTTGACCCTTCACAGATGTAAGCAAAGGACATAAACTTGATGAACTTGGAAAATAAAAATAAATAAGCAACAAACTTACTAAATAAACAAACAAACAAACAAACTTCAAAGAAAAAAGAAAAAACAGAACATGAGAAAAAGAAGTGGTTATTTGTGGGATATGTAAACCTGTGCATCAATAACCCAGACATATGCAATACAAATCATATACAGAGCATGCCATCCTTCACTGTTTTATTTTTGCTGTTGTATAAAGAACACGAGATGGGCTGAACACTGTGTTCACGTCAGGTAAATGCTTTGAAGAACATCCTGATCCTGGGAGTCTCTCTTTGGCCACTAAATTTAACCTACTATATTCTGAAGATCTGAAAATCATTCCTGGCCATCTGCAACACGCACATAAAAATGAACACATATACAAATGCACACACATCTTCAGTTCATTTGTTTATTGACTATGGAACTGATAAGCACACTCTCTGGAGGAAATCAATCCACTTCAGATTGCTATCTTAACATTTTTTCTCAAACTGTCCACACACACATACACACACACACACACACACACACACACACACACACACACACACTCACTTTGCCTAATGAATCAAGAACAATGATGCTGGGAAATGATACAGGCACATTCATCTACATAGGCACACATACACAAGCACTTAAACCCCTGTGCAGCATAGGCAGCATAAGCTCCATACTAATATAGTAGTGCATGTATGTGTGTGTGCATGTGCTGTGTGTATCCAAATGTGTGAGCTGCAAAACCAGGTCATTAATCATAGACCAGCAATAGAGGCTGCGTGTGTGGTGAGCCAGGGTCAAACTGGGGCTATTAAAGAAAGCCCAGGGACTGGAGCCTCTGTTGTGCTAACCCCCGCTCCCTGCAGGCTCAGGCTGGACTTAGCCCACAGCTGTCCCTTTCCTCCCTCATGCCAGCTGCAGGAAAGAGGAGGAGAGAGAAAATAGAGGTGCACGGAATAATCTTTGCTGCTTATCATAAAAATATATATATTTTGACACTTAATACAAAATATTCTAAATCAATGCTGTATATTTGGTGGACCTAAAACATGGCCACTAAATCAGTTTAATAAGTTATAATCTTGCTGGTTAGCATCCTGATTGTTACCTATCAAATGATAAATGGTTACTGATCGTGTCAAAAGTTTTTAACAGTTCTTAAACATTCAGTGCAAAGGACATTGAGTTTTGCAACATCATGCAACACATGAATAAATCTTGATTTCCTCCACATTACCTCTAATGAATATATCACAAACAGTTGTGGTGTAAGGACCTTCTTTGAAAGTCACCAGAAACAAATGATACAACCCATTCATGTTCTTGATACTGCACAAATTGCTCAGGATAGAAAAAAAAGGGGAAGATGGACAAGTAAAGATGCTAATTTATGATCTGTACTGTAACTTCTACATAGTCAAGTCTCAGCCCACTAAGGCGTCACAGAAACATTTCCAGTGATTAATTCATGCTCTGAGGCTTTGCATTGTTGTTTTGACATTTAGCAGATGGTCAGATGCAGGTCAGAGAAAAAAAAATCTATAATTTACAGTATGCAATAATACATATTCATAACAACATAAAAGCTGTGGTATCAGAATGCAGTATAGTACAGTGTCTTCTTCTTCTTCTTCTTCTTTCGGCTGCTCCCGTTATTGCTCCCGCCACAGTGGATCATCTGTCTGCATACTTGTCTGTCCTCTACATCAGCCTCTTTCAAACCAACTACCTGCCTGTCTTCCCTCACCACATCCTTCCATAAACCTCCTACCTGATCTGCAGATGTCCAAACCATCTCAATCGTGCCTCCCTCACCTTGTTTCAAAACATCCTACATGCGCGGTCCTTTTCTTCTTCTTCTTCTTTCGGCTTCTCCCATTAGGGGTCGCCACAGCAGATCATCCGTCTCCACACCGCTCCTGTCCTCTACATCTGCCTCTGTCACACCAACTACCTACATGTCTTCCTTCACCACATCCATAAACCTCCTTCTTGGTCTTCCTCTTTTCCTCCTTCCTGGTAGCTCCATCCTCAGCATTCTCCTACCAATATACACCATGTCCCTCCTCTGCACATGTCCAAACCATCTCAATCTCGCCTCCCTCACCTTGTCTCCAAAACGTCCTACATGCACTGTCTCTCTAATAAACTCATTTCTAATCCTGTCCATCCTCGTCACTCCCAACAAAAACCTTAACATCTTCAGCTCTGCTACCTCCACTCCACCTCCTGTCTTTTACTCAATGCCACTGTCTCTAATCCATACAACATCTCAGGTCTCACCACAGTCCTATACACTTTCCCTTTCACTCTTGCAGATGCTCTTCTATCACAAATCACTCCTGCAACTGTTCTCCACCCACTCCACCCTGCCTGCACTCTTTTCTTCACTTTATTTAACACACTCTCCATTACTTTGACCAATTCACCCCAGGTGCCTAAAGTCATCCACCTTCACAACCTCTTCTCCCTGCAACCACACCACTCCACTGCCCTGCCTCTCATTCACACACACATGCACTCTGTCTTACTCCTACTGCTACTGACTCCTACTGACTTTTATTCCCCTTCTCTCCAGCACACACCTCCACCTCCAGACTCTTTTTGACCTGCTCCCTACTCTCACCACAAATCACAATATCATCCGCATACATCATAGATCATGGAGTTGTGGTATTGTGTTGTATTATACAGTATAGTATAATACAGTATAATATAGTATAGTTTAGTGTAATGTAATGTAGCATTGCAGTATAGGGTAGTATTGTGTTGTGTAGCATAGTATTGCATAGTAGAATATAAAGCAGTGGTGGGGGGTCAGGGTCAGCAAAGCCTTCTCTGCTGGCCTGAACACTATCAGAAACACTGACCTACATTTACAACCTAAATTCTAATAATTGTTCCATGAAATTATATTAATTTCTTACTAACTGTTTATTCTCTTCATTTCATAGCGTTTCTCTTGGCTACACTGCTTCCAGTACGTGTATGTGGATGCTATTTTTGTCCAATAAGATTTTAGCCTCTATGTGCTGCCATGTCAATCTAATCTGCCCAGGGCCTGCAAAGTCTGTCCTGCTGGCCCTTTTACCATTGAGAATATTACCAACGGGTCTGATTCTTTAACCAATCAGATTTCATATTTATAGCTAGCTGGCCCAGAATAACGGCAGCATTTTCCGTCCTCTGATTGGTTGGTCAGAGGGAAACTGTTACAGTCAAGTTCGACTATCGAAATACATGTGTAGTGCTCTGCACACATTAATACATCTGAGTTAGAATTTATTACGCCTACAGAGGAAGAGAAATTGATTTGGTTTCGGACATACTTAAAAATCCATTTTCCAGAAAAGCTAGACATCATGAGGAGAGGTCAGCCAACACCAAAGCTAGCTAGCTAGTGTCTCTCAGCCCGGGAAAGGGTATGTTCTCCACTTCCAGACCAGTGAATATGAGCAGTACCACTGGCTTACAGCATCTGAGGGTGCAAATTATGAGTCTGCATCTCTGGTGAGTAGGTTGTATTTTATTTAAATGTTTAATGCTTTTGTCATGGTATTAGACAAATATTGATTCTGAACTGCGCCAGATGATGTATGTGGCACAGTTGAGGTTGTAGTGTAGAGGTTTGGAGTTGTCTTAACTGGGTTTCTTGCTTTAATAAAATAGTATTAACCGTCCATATGCGAAATGCCCCTCTCTCTCTCTCTCTATAATGCTACACATTGTTATATTGCGTTTTTGTATAGTATCAAGACGTGATAGTGGTGGTATTTAGAGGTGGATTAAGTCTGGTATGTCCACACTGAAGGCCCAGTTACCAAATGCACGGCCCGCCACTGATATACAGTAGAATGGTATAGAATAGAGTAGTATAGAATAGTGTAGTTTTGTGTAGTGTAGTATAGTACTGTATAGTAGAGTAGAGTATAGTATAATGTAGTGTAGTAATGTTTAGTATAATATAGTATACTATAACAATGCAACAATAATATCAATGTAATTTATATCCAATATATCATGTATATTAGTTGCCATGTGGTGGAAATGGCATCATGCTCAGTGGTCATTGGTATAATTTTCATTATACTGTAATAGAATCTTTCTTTATTCTCTCTGTCCCTCTTCAATGTCTCTCTCCACAGTGCCAGCACTCTCTCAACTAATCCCAAATGGTTTAGTGTTGTCCAATTAAATTCCAGTTGACATGCATTCAGTGCAGACGCTACTATCAGTAATTTAGCCCTCTTTATAGGCAATCTATTTTTTAATATAGGGTCTGAAGAAAACATTGAAGTATTGATCTTTATTTATTGATCTTTTCGCAAAGCATAGTTAAGGCCAACGCAAATCAATCAAAAATAAATTTAAAATGATGATAGCACATAGGAAGACCTGATGTTGCACTCCAAGTTTAATTAGTGAAATAGTGAGAGGGAACTCAAAGCAATGTCACACTGTACTACATCACCTCAGCTGTGTTAGCAGGCCAGATTAGCGTCTGTGTTGTCTTACAGCTAGCGTTCTGGAGCCAAGGTTAATGAATGGCCGACGTGGTGGAGGCCAGCTTAATCCTCAGGAAACCTCTCACAACAAATGTTAATGCAGCCTGATTTTAATGTCATCAGCCAGATGACACACACACACACACACACACACACACACACACACACACACACACACACACACAAATTCCCCCTTTGCAGAGAGAGAGAGAGCCTACAGAACAGGTATTATTATCAGATGAATGTGGCACCAGTGTATCTGTGATATTCCTATTTAATCCAAAAGCTTCACACTTTTTTAAAATTTAGACTTTTGTTTTCAACTTGTTCTCTTTCAACTTATGCTGTGAACATTTTTAAAGAGCATAAACAAGTATCAGTCACAGAACTTGATGCGATAAAACATTTTAGACTCACACAAATATTAATGAGTTTACAAGGACCTTCTCATTATAATTATGTAGAGCAACAGCAGCATCTTAGTGGGCCAGTGATCCCTGTGGGATACATAAATCTACCAGGCTAGCAAAACTCGCCTACTTTTGACAAAACACTTTACATGCAGACAGAAATAATGCCAAGCATCCTTCATTATTAACAGCCAGCGCCGTGTGCCATCTGTACTTTAACCTGAAACTGTAGGCAATCATCCCACAGATGCACCAAATTTCACAACCCATACTAAATATACTATCGAGACATCGTCAGGACAGTTACAAAAAGTTTCTCAGTAGTCCCTAATTAAGAGAGCCTGCAAGTCTATGGCAATTTAGAAGTAGCATCCTAATGAATTATCATCAGAAGCAGGCTTGACAACCTCTGGATAAAATCATGACACGTGTTAAACCAAAATTCATGTCCCAGCCTCATGTCTGTTGTCCGCTGCAGATGAGAGTGTGGGCCAGGGAAGAGAGCGCAGCCCTCCTCCTTTCTGCTTTGGGAGAGTAATTAAAGGAAGGCCTGTTGTAATTAGCCAACCTCTCACTGTGTTTGTGCCTGTTTGCAATGTTGTAAAAAAAAAAAAAAAACACAACCTGGTATGTGACAAAGCCTCTTTCTTTCCTCGCCATATGGGAGCGGCTGGTGAGTGTCACACATCGCACGGGGTTACATGGAACACAGTCAAACTTATGAGCTTAACAACAGGGGGGAAAAAAATTCAAAAAACAAAGACAAGGGAAAAAACTAAAGGGAAAGTGCTACTGTATATACAGCCTTTTTTCTTTGCTTTTGTGAGCTTTAAAGAACTTCTGTCTTGGTGAGACGTATAACTTGCTTCTGTGTTGCCGCCAAAACACCAAAGGGGTCGAGATCAACATAAAAACCTGATCTTCAGTTGGAGAGTAATCATCCTTAAAGGGCTTTTAAAGAGAGTTAGAGAAAGCAAAGGAAGGAGAAAAGCTGGAGCCTAAAGTGGCAAGCAGAAGTGTTTTAACTTACAGGACACATTCAGCAACAGTACAAAAGTGGTACACGAGTGCACGTATGCTGCAAACATTGAGCGGAATAAAGGTCATGCCACAAAGCCGTTTTGTTGAATGAAAGATTATAGCAGATAGCTGTTCGGAAAGTGTGTGTGTCTATGTGCCACTGTAAATGTCTCTGTGAGTGTGTGTCTCTGCTGGCTGAGCTGCGGGGTGACTGCTCCCCTGTCTTCTCACCATCTGCCCAAGAGTGAGTCTTTCCAGCTCAGCCCCTCTGTTCCCCCTTTCCACACACCACTCATCCTCTTTTGGGCTGTAGGTGTGAGGATGAGGAGAAGGACGAGGAAGAGCTGTGCCATGCCTCTTTTAAGACCACCTTTATACTAAACTTCAAGGATTGAGAATGAGATGTACTTTAACTAAAATTATATTCTTTGTATGGAGCACAGTGGTCCTACATGTACTTTAATTGGACTGAAAAATGCTTCATTCACTTACTCCTGGAAGATTCAGGCACTACCTGTGCCAACGTGGACTAATGTATGCTATGAGCTTGTTTGGAAAGACTTACCCTTTTCAGAGCTGTGAGCTCCATTAGACAAAGAGGAGAAGGGCAGGCTAATTAAAGAGTGACCGTGTGGCCAGTCTAGAGCAAAGACTCGTTTACCCTGGCCCTGTGCTCTCTCTAGCTCTCCTCGCTCTGCTAATAGAAAAATAAGCTACTTCACTCAGCATTGCTCGCAGTGACACCTACACTGGAGGGGGTAATGGTGTTTAATGGCCTTTTAAATTTTTATTCAGCCAGAGAATCATAAAAGGGGAGGCAGGCAGCCACTGGATCTCTTATAACCCCAATGCTATGGCAACCCGAAACTCGCTCAGGTCTTAGACGTCACGTGGCTCTACAATGGTTGGTTGGGGTTTGCACATTAAAAAAAGAATCGGATGGAAAGTTAGATGGACTGGAGGACTGAAAATGGGATAAAAACAAGAACGAAGAGACGTAAAATACAAAGGTCACCACTGACCACTGTAATGGTGATTTTATATGTATTTATAATCATAAATGTTAAAAAGTTTAAGTGCTGCTGTTCAGTAGGTTGAAAAATCGTTTGCATAACAGTGTGGAAAATAAATAAAGCAGATGATAAGAGTGAAGGAATGAATACTTGTGAAAGTGCACATTTCAGTATGTGTTGCTTTCTCAAGGGATCCACATATCCGGACCTGACTGGAAAAGAGCTGTTCCAAACACTGATCCGAGACCAACTGCAGATACAGAAAGATAAGGAAAAAAAGAGAAAGAGACTTCAACTTTTGCACTTTCAATTTGAAAACTCAGAAGACAATACAGTAAACTAACAGTGTGTATTCACCATGGCTTAATTACTATGTACTTAACAAAAAAAAAACTTTTTTCGTTGAGCTCTGACCAACCCATTTCAGAGCTCATCCAAAACATAAGTTGTGTGGAAGTTCAGTGAAGAAGACAGTGCTCCGGAGCCCGAGTCTTGCAGTCTAACGTGTGACTGGCCTCTGTTTTAACCTCACATTGTGTAAATGCAGTGTATTGCTGTTTTAATGTCAGTGATAGACATCAAAACCTTGTTCTTCTCTAAGCCCATCTGCTTGCTGCAGATGTCTCAATCAAGCCAGCAGCTGCATGGTGTCTGGGCTGTCAGAAAGGGCCGAGGCTACGCTTATACATGCTTCTGTTTAGGCACGCAAAACATGGACACACTCGCCACATGCTACCTGACCCAGCATTCTGCAGCCTGTCAATCAGCCTTCATCGGTGGCCCATTTCCTCAAACACACTCTCTTCTTCCAACTTCCACACCCCCACATAACCAAACACACGCACACACACACACACACACACACACACACACACACACACACACACACACCTACCACCCACGCATTGTACACAGCAGTCATCTATCTAGGAGAGCAAAGCTTCTACTGTTCTATCCTGTATAACCAAAAGCAAAGCGAGAGCCATAATGAAATAAAGAAACTGCTTTACAAAAAAAAAAAAGGAGTATGTGTAGCAGCATGTCACTTTGATAAAAGAGAGAGAATACAAAGACAAATTATATTAGAATGTACTGTATATCATATAATATACTGTATAAATTGGTCAATAAACTTGGGAAATTGTATAGTAGTGCACCACAATTTCACCAATATATTTGTATATTTTACCAGTATATTTGTATATATTTCTACTATATATATTTCTAGTATACACAGTTATAAAAACAACAGATGCCCATGCTAAAACCTTCTCTTACTTTGCAGATGCCTCAACCACAAGTTATAATATTTTATTTAAATATATTTTTTATTTGTCTTCATAATTAGGGTCTTCTAGTTCAACTGAAGAGAAACCATAATGTTAACGTATCCAAAAACATTTTATACAGTTGTGTGCCTCCAACTTTGTGGTGACAATTTGGGGAAGAACCACATATGGCTGAAAGGTGTCTGGTGTCTCAATATTATTTTCCATATAATGTTTATATTAATTAAATCATTTAACACTAATTGCTCATTCTACTTGTTTCTACAGTATACTTATTTATATTTTATATATAATTTGTTACCATAGTTAACCTTTGGGTTAGTAGACATTTATTTAATAGTTATGGAAGGAGTGTCAGGGATCAGCACAGCAAATCTTCAGGACAAATAGCGTTTTCAGCACTTTCCAGTATCTTAGTCACATTATAATCTGCATCCATTTGTCCTCTTAAATTCAAGCAAATAAAAGATAGAGAGAGCTGGTGAGGCAGCAACTGTTAAGAACTGCTTAAACATTAGTGATAAAAGGAGCTTCATCTGAATTCGACCCAGAAAAGTACCATAATATTAAATGTTTTCATACATGTGTAAAAAGCATGATGTTTTGTTTATACCAGACAGTATTGTTATTCACATAGTTTCTCATTACAAATTACATTCACTGTGTGAGGAAATCACACTTAGCAAGCTAGCAATGTTTTAGATATCGTCAAAGAGACTGACTGTTTACCCCACTACATGGGGTAGTGGCCTGGATCTTTGATTTGAGCCAGGGCAAGAAAAAGCAAATAAAATACTTTCATGCCATTTTGGTGAAAAGCTATACACAGAAAAAAAAAAAAAAAGACATTTCATCTGAAATAAAATCCCACAGTTGTGGCTGTTTGCTAGAATTCAGTCACGCCAACATACATTGGTGTTTCCAAGACCACCACACATAAGTATACTCAATACAGGAGCTGAGATTTCACAGTATCCACACTACATCACAGTGAATCTGTTTACATTAGTAACACATTATATCTTCGGAAAAAAACAAGTGTCATTTTGGATCTCTAATTTTACAACTAATCATCAAAAGACCTTTGAACAATACATTTATAGAATGGATTTAGACTGCTATTATAAGGAAGTTTGAGTAAACAGGTTTTCTTTTAATTCATGGTACAGGGAGCTGCTGTTCATGGTAAGTCACATACACTACAAATGCTATAAATTGAGGAGATTATTGTACCAGCAAACAGGAACAAACTGTCCACAAACCTATGTCAAAATAATTGGGCAAATAATCACACTAATAATAGCAATATTCACAATAATTACACTAATAAATCATTGACAGGTTTCATTCAAGTTAGAAATGTACAATATATCTTCCCTATTTTTATTACTTTAATTATCTTGCTCTATATACTAGAAAATATATGATTAAAATATATTACATTATATTTCACAACTGTTAAAAGCTGATCTTGTGTTTTTCTTAAATTTTATCTTGTTTATTTAGCATCTGTGTGAATGAGCAAACTACCT
Organism: Silurus meridionalis; assembly: GCF_014805685.1. Classification (NCBI taxonomy): domain Eukaryota; kingdom Metazoa; phylum Chordata; class Actinopteri; order Siluriformes; family Siluridae; genus Silurus; species Silurus meridionalis. The sequence continues at coordinate 15,184,832 of NC_060885.1, forward strand.
TCAGCTCTTGAAAAGTATCTCGGAAATACATTGGAGCTTCATTTTAGAGGTTATTCTTTTTTCCAAACTGACACAAAAGCTTATGAGAATGAATTGGCGTGTTCACGTCAAATCTGAAGGAACTATAGCTGGGCATCACACAGTTGTACCACTGTAATACTGCTCTGTGTGATGTGGCTTTTTTGTTGTAAAAAAAGACACTAGCTGCACAGCAGGAGGCCGAAACAGTTTCTTCTGCAGCTAACGAAGAAACGCACGCACATGCACACACACACACAAACCCGGATTGAGACAGCAAAGAAAACACATAAGCTTTGCAGCTCCATTAAAGCATTAAAGTGCAGACATACAGTCATAATGCAGCATGAGGAGGGGAAAAATTGCTAATTCGTTTTTAACATTAGATTTGTGCCCAAAAAAATAAGAAAATTAAGATACACCACTACATTAATACTGTGATTTAAGCACACTTATATATTCACAATTTTGTTGTTGTTAATAATGAAACAGAACAGCACTTACAACGACATCTTACATCTAATTGCAATTATAATCACAGAGGGCGAATATTTAGATGTTTTATTAATTCTGAATTTATTAATTGATTTATCAATAAATGTAATAAATAAAAAGCTGTATATACAGAGGCCAATGCAGAGCAGAAGAATGTGTTGAATATATACATTTCCCTATCAATGTAAAGAGAACAACATGTGCAAGAATGCAGGCAGATGCAGACACACACATACACACACACACACACACACACACACAAGCATGCACACACACACACACACACACAAGCATGCACACACACACACGCACACACACACACACACACACACACACACACACACACACACTTGTTAGTACCCTATCCCTCTGACAGGTATCTGCTAGACTGTGTTCTTTGCAGCTTACAGGCTTTTCTGAGATTGATTAAAGCTCCAATGTTGATTTCTTCCCGAGTCACGCATAAAAACCTATTTAAAGCAGCCCTGCCAGCTCATTAAACGCACCACACGACACACACACATTAAAGGTAATGTCCCCGCCACTTTATCTCTCATTGTTTTATTTTGCTCTCTGGATCTAATGAAGGCAGCGGAATTATGTCGTTTTAAAACCGTCTGCTTTATGATTCTATTTGTTTATCTATCTCTTATTTCCGCGTCTCTCCCACTCTCGTCTGTCATCCTCTGGTACTTTAATTTGATTGGGCGCTCGGCAGCGGGCCTGTTGATCGCTGCCCATTTGCAGATTAGCAGATTAAGTTATTCATCACTCAAGAAGCTCCCCGCTGCGACAGCGCTATCAGCAAACTGCCAAATCAAAACATCTCTGCCAGCCATTCCAAAATAATTGAATGCACAATAATTTCCCTATTAATACATTTCTCATATTACAGATTATGCATGAAAATGTCCACATTATCTGTAGCACTTTTTTTGGTTAATGTCTTGCTCCTCACCAGTAAATTTAATAGACAGGAGTAGAACAGCACATAGTAAGATGAAGCGATGGGTTACAGATAGCCTCTCCTCCCATATTTATTCATTCTCTCTCTCTCTCTCTCTCTCTCTCTCTCTCTCTCTCTCTGGCTCTTGGAGGATGCGGCAGAAAATTAAAGAAAATCGATCATTGTACAGCAGGGTGGCAATGACTGGCTCTGACGGTTGCTAGGCCAACAGTTACTCAGCCGCTCGCGGCTGTCTGTTTTGTCAGTTTTCTCTGATAAGACTCAGATTTATTTTATTTTTCACCTGCTTATTTTATCGGGGGTTAATTACACTGATCTGCATTCATCTGAAACAACTTTTTTTTTCTGATATTTTTTCTCCTGTACTATGTCTTAGCCACATGCAATACGTTACACACAGGCAAAGAAGCACGGCAGAAGATTTAGATAGTTCTCCCAAAGGTATGCAATGCATATAATTATCTGCATATCCATTATTTGCAACGATGTAGGTACCTATATTTTACATGCATGTGCATGTACATAAAATACAGAATACATCATACAATCCATCAAAACAAAAAAAAACTGCAGCATCTCGGCCAAATTAGTCAACGTGTCAATTATAGACATATCACGGGTATAGACATAATTCTACTCTCATGTAGAGCACAGAGGTAGGACAAAACTAGCAGCATCAAATCCTACTCTGATCCGATCGTGATGCTCACAGTATCTCATGCTAAGTTCACTCGAAGGCAACAGCATGATGTTGAAGCAGCTCAGTGTAGAGAAGCTCCATGCTGAGTGTCTCGTAGCAGCTAGAGGAGTCATGAATGCCACAGCCTGTCTTAATGGTATAATGTGGATAAACCAGAAGAGGCAGAAATCAATAGAGGGAGCATGTCTCATGGTGATGACGCATCAGCAGACTAATTATCCACTGCTCAGCACCCACTTTCTGAAAGTGATCACACTCTCCAATGAAATGTAGGGAGAGATGAGTGTAGCCCCACCCTGACTGTAAGCATTATGCAGACCATGTGATGTATTTGCGTTAATATAGATATTTCTGTTGCATTCTGAAATGTATTTTGGGAGACTGTGTGAGGTATTCTGTGTGTATATAAACTGTGTAATGTATTCATTGCTGTATTCTGTGTGTGAGAAGTATCTTGTGTGAATTCTGAGCACATAGCATGTGTGATGCATGTATATTTATATAGACTGTGATGCCTAAGTATATAGACTGTGATGTATTGTGTTAATATAGAGTCTGATAAATTGTGTAAATATTTGGATTGTGTGATGTATTGTGCATTTATATAGACTATGTGAGGCATTGTGTGTATATAGACTATAGATGTGATGTGTGTATAAATGGACAGTGTTATGTATTTAGAATGTATTGTACTGTGTGTATGAAGACTGTGATGCATTGTGTGTATATAAACTGTGTGATGTACTGGGCATTGTATTATGTGTGTATATAGACTGTGTGATGTATTGTGTGCATATACACTGTATTATGTGTACTGTATATAGACTGTGTAATGCATTGTGTGTATATAGACTCTCTGTTGTATTGCGTGTATATAGACTGTGTGATGTATTGTGTGCATATACACTGTATTATATGTACAGTATATAGGCTGTGTAATGCATTGTGTGTATATAGACTGTGTGATGTATTGTGTGCATATACACTGAATTATGTGTACAGTATATAGGTTGTGTAATGCATTGTGTGTATATAGACTGTGTGATGTATTGTGTGCATATACACTGTATTATGTGTACAGCATTTAGACTATGTGATATATTGTGTGCATCTACACTGTATTATATGTACAGTACATAGACTGCATGATATATTGTGCATGCATACAGACGAGGTGATGTATTCTCCATGTTAATTGACTGCATGATGCGTTCTGCATGTATGTAGACTGTGTGTATGACAGTGCCCACCCTCTTTTCTACTAAAATGAACATGCACTCTCTCCTTCTGCTCACACGACCCTCCAAATGCATTATAAGCATTAATGAAAAAGTTAATGGACCATGTTCCTACATATCAATTTACATTTTACAATTTGGGTAGACAAATGATGTCTGCTATTGCAGGCCCATAATATTTTGCTCAAGGAAACAGTTCTAATGTGTTTTATAGACATCAAATGTTGTGAATAATGATGCGTCCATAGCATGCAAATCAAGACAACAGCAGGCCGATCAGCTGTTATTGTGTAGCTGCATACAGGGAAGAAGAGGCTGATATTATCAAGTCATGGAGTAACACTGATGTTATGGCATCACTCAGCTGGACCACATGAGGGAGTTGATATTCACACAACACAAAACCACATATAATATGGAAATACAACTGTCTAATGAATTTACCAAAACAATTAAAGCAATCCAGCTCCCAATCATCTAAACGGCATCTCAAGAACATCTCTTGTGATTGGTTTCTGTTACACAGCTGAAGGCGGGAAAAAAATAACACTTCCTGAATTTCCATTTCTACGCCTGATTCCCCATTATAAGCACTTGTACACAGTTCACATCAAATGTATATTCTGATCCAACCGGAGGCAGTGCTGATACATATTTGGAAAGTGTGCGAGTGCAGATTGCTCTGCGATTAGTGAGCATACACTTGTTACACAGCAGTCATTAAATGCAGCATAGCACTACGGAGATCTACACACTCCCTTAGCTCCAACCTTAGACGACTAGCCACTAACCTGCCTGCGCTTTCCATGACATTCCATCACTTCTATCCTCCTCAAGTTCATAGAAAATAATCATTTTCACCACAGGGCATTTTTCCACGCACGTCTCCTGTGTGCTGCCGATGGCGTCTCTGTGAATGACGCGCCTGTCTCGGCAGCTCTGTTTCTGAGAGCAGGGGGCTATGGGTGTGAATGTGTGTTTCAATGCCATCTGCATGTGAGGTGAGAACTCTTGGAGCAGGGAGCCAATCACACACCCACGCACACCTGAGGAAGCGTCACCATCACAGCCTATTGTTTCAGAACACACTTCGGTATGTGTAAGGCACATGAGAATGAGCTCACACCTTCTAAACAGACAGAGTTTTACACACACACACACACACACACACACACACACACACACACACACACACACACACACACTTTTTATATATATGCACAGACAAAGATGTAAAGGTGTACACAAAGGTGTATGGAAAATACTATATGGTCCTGTTGCACTGAATTCCCTCTCTAACTATTGCTGTGATACACTCCAGTGTAACAGCACACCCTGAACAGACATATAGCCAATACTTTTTATACACAAGTGCAAATGAAAAGTCGCCCACAGTTTCACACTCACTCTCTCTCTCTCCCTCTCTTCTTTTCTCTCTGGTTTCACTCTCATTATTCTGCTCCCTCTCCCCATCTCTACTCATCTCTCCCCCACTAACAGCAGCAGTCCAACGCAATGGCCAATAACACAGCACGCTGTAACAGACACCTGCAATGCTAATATCATTAATCAATACCAATGGAATTGTGTGGAGGGACTTGGCGAAATGAAGGTCCCAGCGGTACCAATCTTGCTCCCTTTAAACCTCATTTGCAAGCCCAAGATGGCCGCTCTAATGACTGGCAGCAAAGTTTTTCCAACAAATTTCATGGGGCATGATCCAAAGATAATAGGTTTTCAGCCCAATGACAATCCAATTACAATGCCAATCAAAGCTGACTCCATGCAGGCTAATTATCAGCTTCAGCCGAGAGTTCAAATTCGAGCACACCACTTTTTTGTTTGAATAAGAACTTGGTTTGGAGGCGAGGCAGGTTTTGCCGTGTTACCAGCAAGAGGGCTGCCTCTGTCACTGAAACAGAACAGCCGAAATACATCCAAGCAGATCTGTATAACATCTATAACTGAATTAAAATTCAACGGCAACTCCTGCATTGCCACTGATATACTCTTCTACAATTAGAAGCTGTGATGCAAAACATTAGCTAATTAGAAGATTTTTAAAATAAAACAGCGTATATTTCAATTAGTATATTTCTCACACAGATCTCATGCAACACTGTTTCCCCAGTAACTATTAGATCTGTATCTAACACCATGACATAGCAGTTGATTTTTTTTTGCCAGATATGCTTAACTTCTATTGCTCTCCCATACTGGATTTATGGTGCTTGAGACTATTACTGTATACGCTTAAGCAAATGGGTGATCAAAATAAATATACATGCTGTGAAATATAGCCACAAGCTACTCTGTTCATCCAGAACGTGGGCATATTAATGCATCATCAAGCCTCTGCAAAATATCAGTTGCATTCAGACTTCAAACTGTTACCAATATGGTGCTTTTAAGCAACTGGGAGTCAATATGGACATGGGGTTCTCTAATAATTAGAATCCATTAAGTAACTAGCCACAATAATAAGGCTCTTCATAAGGCTCGGTATGGGGCAACACAAAGAGTCAATTACTTTCAGTATTCCAAAACACTATTATTACTGCTAATAATAAGAAGAAGAAGAAGAAAAAGAGAAAAAAGAAAAAAAGAAACAGAAGAAGAACAAGAAGTAGAAGACAAAGACTATGATGAAGGATCGGTTATTATCGCTTTGTGACTATGATCTTGGCATGGTGCTGATACCAAACTGGCTGGTTTGCAAATCTCAGAAACTGATGGTTCCATGTTAATTTTACATACAACAGTCTGTAAAGATTTCAAAAAATCAACTGTGCAGCAGATTTGCAGGTAGAAACCTTCTTGGTGAGCAAGATCAGGAGAAATGGCAGTTTCTCACAAAACCTCTTCACAACCATCCACAGCAGAAAAGCATTACATTCCAAACAAGCAGAAGACCACATCCGGTTCCACCCATGTCAGCTAATAACAATCTTACAAAAGAAAGAGCAAAGTTACAGCCTCAGAAAACTATTTATTATTCAAAATATTTTTTGCTTGTTTTTTTAAACTGAAAATGTATTTTAGCCTGTTCTTATTTGTATCTATATTCACACGAGTGCATATGAATATTCTGTCTTTATACTATGTTATATAATAATATAGACTATGTCCAATATTTGTTAGGGAAGCTACCATAAGAATGCTAATATGCAGGTTTTTATGCGTCAAACTGTGCAAATGACAAACTAAACTTTTTACTAAATCCTTGAAAACCATCAATTAAAAGTAAATTAAAGCAATCGTATACTTTTAAGTCGTTTTTAGTAGAAGACATCAAATAGAGCATTATTCCTGATTTAAAGAAACTGTCTTCTGTGTAGATATGGTAAGTAAAAAATAAAGAAATAAATGAACAAACAAATGAATTAATTAAAAAAAAAATCTGAAAGGTTGCACTTTGTAATTTTGCCACAAACCAAATTACAGTTAGAGCATGATGTAAAATGGAATATAGAATAGAAAATATAGTATATTTCCTTTAATGTTTGAAAACAAATTATTAATAAACGGAAATTTATTTAGAAACAAATTATTTGAAAATTACATACAGCAGAATAAATTCATAATTCTCAATTAATGATTGTAATAATGTATTTGGTTTCTGTCTCTATTTCATATATTTTGAGGAAGTAGCCAGTATTAATCCTCTGTATGTTTATCAGCAAATGCTATATAAAAACCACACGCACACACGCACACACACACACACACACACACACACACACACACACACACACACACACACAGACATTCAAACAAACAAAAAACAGCATCAATAACACAAATGATTAAACATTCATGGCCTTTTGTAGAGAACATCTGCTCTATATGAGTGTAGCCTCGGGGACTCGGTGAAAAGAATCTGGAGGATTTTCTCTCTCAAAACCACAAGAAAGCAATAAGACGGCACCGAGACTGCGAGATTTACACACAGACACACACACTCTCTTGCAGAACAGGAAGCCTGATCCGCACAGACAATATGTGTGTAAGTTAGCACCTGGCCGACGTCCGTTTCACTCAACTGTACAATGACAGCAGTGGAAATAGAAGTACTGTCAAAATATGAAAATCAGGAATCAGTATCAGGCCAACCTCTCGCTACAAACCCTCGTTATCTTTCAAAAACCTTTCAACAGCTTATGACGTTTTCCTCTGAAGTGAGCTTAGCCTATCGTTATATCTGTTCACATATTATGATAAGCTATCTTTGTTTTTATTTATTTGTTGTTTTTTTTCAAAGCTCAGCTTGAATAAGTATATCGCACTGATTACGCCTCCTGACTGCAGTCCCTCACAGTGCAGGCCCAGCTGAGAAACGATTACCTTTGATTATCTGTGAGTTTGCAGTTCGATAAATTCACAGAGATGTGAGGCGAGGAGAGCTGGAGCAGCGTCTCTCTCTCTCTCACTACACACACACACGTTATCGCTGATTTCTACACAAACGCCGCAGATCTGAAGAGATTAATGATACGTTTTCCACGGAGATAACATCTGTCTCAACCGCTCCTGGAATATTAAGCTTAATAAATATATTTATGAGCCCTGCTCTCTATAGCGCTAATGCAATCAGCCGTACTGCTCACGCTGGCCCGAGACACTGAAAACACATCGACTCATTTTGTAGCGAATTAGTCCTACCCCCTAATCGTCGAGCCCTGCTGCACTTTTTGAATTATGACTCAAAGACACCCATCTTCTCCGCTGAAACGCTCGCTATGAATAATAGCAATTCGTAAAAATTACCACTGCCCGGATTTCATTAACACCACATAAAACAGCGGTTTGTGTTTATTATTGCACTGACCCCCGTCTATAAATAACCTGCCTACAAGCAAGCATGCATTGGACATTAACGCATTATGGTAAAGGGATATATCATTAAAACTGACAATATGTCATAATATCGTCTGGGCAAAAATAAATAAAAAAATGCCGCAATTTGCACAATCATACTTAGTCTCGGAAAGCGTGTGAACAGAAAGCACAACCAAGGAATGGGGACACTCCTCCTACTCTGTTATAGTACGTCCTATCACAACCTGATACTCAGACATCCATGGTAAACAACTCTGTAGCTCCACCCTCTACAGAACAAACAAAACACACAATACACGTTTGCCTTACTACACTTATGAGGACTTTTCATCGATATAATTATTAATTCAGACAATGACCCACATGCCCATACATATATCTAACCTTAACCTCTATAACAGAAATTAAACCTTTTGGCTGACTTCTCTCTCACCTCTGGGGTTAGGGGTTCAAGTCCCGCCTCCACCCTGTGAGCGAGAAATTTGCATGTTGTTCTTGTGCTTAAGGGGTTTTTCTCCCCAGTGAAAAGGCATTGGTTGTAGGCTGATTGGCAGTAGAAAAAACCTGTAGTGTGTGAATGGGTGTGTGAGATTGTATGTGTGTTCATGATTGTGTCCTGTGATGGGTTGGCACCGTGGCCAGGGTGTCCCCCACCTTGTGCCTCAAATTCCCATTAATAGGCTCCAGACTCCTTTAGGACTCTGGGTAGAATAAGAAGTATAGAAAATGGACAGATGAATGGAAAGATGGAATGATGGATGGATGGATGGATGGATGGGTAAAGCAGTTTTCTTCTGTGCCACCCAAATGCTCCACAATTCAGCAATTCCTGTCATTCTAGGCACATTTGCTCCCCACCTGGACATAAAAGCATGGTTACTCACACTCTCACACACACACACACTAACACTAACCAAAATACCCCAGTATGATGCACTAGCCAGGGGCAATCCTACACACGGGATGCTACAAAAAGGACAAATCCTCATCCAAGGCCAGGAAGTTTAAAATGTGATTATCTTTTTATCAGGCAACAGCCAACTATGTTTTCTAAATATTAGTCCACATAATCTGAGATCTGTGGTGTGGCTCTAGGGTGAGTGGATGAGAGGGGGCAGATAAATCAGGGTGAGGGAGCAGGGTGGGGTTAAACTAACACAAATTAATAACGCTGATGGAGATCTGTCCTTTTAGCATAATTTCAGAGAAAATGTTCCCTGACCCTGCAGCCATGCTCCTTATCTTGTTGCTTCTGAACAATATGAAACAGCTATTTTGTTTACTGGTTAACCTTTAGCAGGCTGCGGGAGACACCAGGACTGTGTCTGCACTCCGATCTGTGTGTGTGGCTGGGGCACGGTGCTGGCGTGTTGGTGGAGGTGTGGCATGTCTCGTTTGTGTGCATCATCCACATACAGGTACACAGAGTCGAGAAAAGCACATTCATCAGAATATCGCACTCTATAATAAAAAAAAAAAAAAAAGTAACAAATAAAAAAATAATTAGACACACAGATAGACAAAAAAAAAAAAAGAACTATACGACTTTGTAGTTAATTGTATCAGATCTTCTGCTAATTTCTAGTTCTAGTTAATTTCTGTTTTATTCCCTTATTTATTTATCTATATTCTGTTCTGCATTGTTTATTCACAACAAAAACTGTTATTTGATTACCATGAGCAACAGATTATATAATAGAGAAAATTATCACCATTACAGACAAAATCTAAATGTATAAATAGACTTTATGCGTACTGCATAAATCCATTTATTAAAACAACAGTACATAAAAATACCACGTTGGTATTTCTACATGTTTATACATATCTCTGTATTTAGTTTTCCCCTAAATATTAAATATACAGAAACAGAAGGTTCACATGCAGGCACAAACACACACACACACACACGTACACACAGGGTTGTAAAATGCTTCATCAGAGGGAGATGCAGGGATGTTAACTGCTATGGTAACCAAGCCCTGGGGACTCTGCATTCTGATCAGCTCACCTCGCAACATCTGCCTCTTCAATGTTCAAGCACAAAAATATGAATAAATAAAAGAAGAAATTAAAACAAGAGAGCTAATGATGCCTGCAGATTTCTACCCTTCTTCATCAGTGCAGTGCAGAGAGCAGACTCATGTGCACTCTCTCTCTCGCTCTCATACGCTCATACACAACACATGCACACTCTGCGAACAAACGTGGCTATATGAAAACTAATTGAATGTTGATTGCTGATTAAGTGGGCTTTCTTTTGGTTCCGATCAGCGCCACTCGCTCCCCTGCACACCAGGCTCAAACTGACAGCAGGGTCGACAGTACAAGGGAGAGCGAGAGGTTGAGAAGAGACCATTATCTGAAAGTTAATGACCACCATGAATAGAGAGGCATTACCTTTACGGAGTTCCACATTGAAAAATAATGGCCACCCTTTTGCATGAACCACACTTTGCTTTGCATTTTGCGCCGGACCCATCATTACAGACTTTTAAGGCGCTGTATTCCCGAGGTCCATTATGAATATAATGCAGTCAGCCTTCCCTTAAAATCAGCTCTGTGGGCTGGATACCGATTCGAAGAACTGCATCTCACAGTTAAATGAAGCCACTGATGTCCCCTTGTGCACCATTTTACTGTATAATAATAATAGGACATTTTTACAACAAAAGAGCCAAGGTTATTATTTATTATGTACCACATTTGTATAGCATGTACACTTAACCTTGATGATGAAAAAGGGCTAAAAATACTGAATACGGACTCTTTAATTCTTAATAAGCATTTTCAACTTATGAGTTCCGATGCATATACATGCGACCTTCACACAACCCCGGAACACACTACTATGTTTACTTCTATCAATACTCTTATCTCATCTAGGAGCACTTGCTTTTCCGAATCAACTCTGTTTAATCAAGTGATCGAACATTCAATTTGAATCAAAATGAATCCTTCATTAACAGAACAACCAACTGTACCACAAGATGAAATTTCCGTTTGATGAAGTGATTGCTTTTAGTCATTTAGATCGACGTCAGCACAGCAATCGACACCTCATACAATCATTTACTGATAAATTAAAAGATGTACATAGCACTGAAAAAATAATACAACAACCGAATACCTTGACATTAATGTACCCCGTTCATTAAGTATGAATTAGTATTAAGAAGTATAACAAACACAATCATTTAACAAACAAGGTTCTTTTATTTATTTATTTTTACTGAAAGTTAAGTCGAGACCAGACATAATGTAACCTGGAGCATTGTCTATTGTAAAGTGAAAACAATCACCAGCATTCATCTGGAGTCCTAAATGAGGCCGGCTTTCACTGAATGGAACAGAAGAACAGATGAACTAGGAAGGCATTCAGGTGGAATTGACACAAAATGTCAATTAGCAAATTATCATTGCCTTTAAAGAGAATTGGATCTTTTCTTTACTCCACCCCCCTCCTTTTTTTCTTTTTTTTTTGGCTAAACTGTCTGACAGCTCTCTCCCCAAAGACCATTACAGAGTGATTTTTGAGGTATTATATTCATGTGGGGTTTCAGTAATTGGATTAAATTGGTTCCAGAATGTAGCAATTTATATTATAATAGCCCATTACTTCTAATACTGTACTTAATTAATTAGGCCTCTTTTTTGCCTGATGTGTAAGTTAGCGGACACAAGAAGACTGGTTCAGTTTGTGCTGCTCTTTGTCTCTCTCTCTCTCTCTCTCTCTCTCTCTCTCTCTCTCTCTCTCTCATTGAAGTTGACTTATTAAAGACATGAATTTTAACCAGTAAGTACAAATCACATGTCTGCTGCCATGTCGAATACGGCCAAACAGCATGTTACCCATATGTGCCCTTATGCAATAAGAAAACATTCAATTTACCGTTTATACCCAAAGTTTTTGTTTTTATAAGGGCTCACTTCACTTCATTTTAGGTCCCTATTTGGTTCGAATACAAGAAAGTAATTCTTCTTTGTCTATTAAAAATTAATACCATTTTTAGACAATTTCCATATGCAAATACATTTTAATTAACTAAATGAAATCATTTCCATTCTGCTTTGCAAAGCCTAAAGGCTGTGTGTGTGTGTGTGTGTGTGTGTGTGTGTGTGTGTGTGTGTGTGTGTGTGTGTGTGTATGTGAGTGATACATGAGTGTCAGTTAAGCACACACAGGAATACATGAATGTGCATGCGCGCATGCCCATGCACACACACACACACACACACACACACACACACACACACACACACACACACACACACACACACACAAACATATACAATACAATTGATTAAAATGGAGTATGATGAAAACATTATAGAGAAAGTGACTGAGGAGAGACAGGAATAAAAAAAAAAACAGGTGGAAAAAGATAGGTGAAATATCAAGGACTCAAATGAAATCAAGGTGCTATACTACAGACAAAAAAAGCTAAAAAAAAATCTGTACACTTGTGTACAAGGCTGGAGCATCTACATTAACAAATAAACAATCCAAAAAATGTACAAGAAATGGTGTATAATTACAAACATTCCCTTTATGAATAATTATGCACTGTCGCTCAGACTAGAGCTGTATAACAAGCTGTCACATCAAACACACTCAATATTTCTTAGGGAAATGTATTCAACAGTACAGTTATTATTATATTAATGCGAACATTAAGATGACACCTGAACAAAGACACTCAGCAGGCCTTTGCATGCAAGTTGTCCTTGTACGCATCATGCACACACGCACACACACACGCACAAGTGTAGTGTCTGAATATGTAGACTAGTAATAAATAGAGAATCTAAGAGAACATTCGAGTTTCTCATTAAGGCGATTAAAGCAGACACTGCGATATATTTTGCATTAATAACGTTTTCTCGTGTTACAATTTTTCCTCATTTCTGCAGAGATAATATAATGCGTTGTTAAAGCACACAAAGAGTAATGAAAAATGATTCCGAAGACTTGATTATATTACAGATATTGTCTATCAGGCAGCTCAATCTTGTTATGATGGAATATTTAATATACTGATTTCGAGAGCTGGAGATTATGGCAGTATATAAAACCACCACTCACATAAAACTGAAAAAAAAGTGGGTTTCTGAGTGTATATGTGTGTGTGTGTGTGTGTGTGTGTGTGTGTGTGTGTGTGTGTGTGTGAGTGTGTGTGTAAGAGAGAGAGAGAGGGAGAGGGAGAGAAGAGAGCGAGAGCACACTGGATCTAGTTTCCTGTTACCACAAGGTGGCATCTTCCTTCCTACAACTTCCTTCTGCTTCATGTCTGATCTACAGATGATACAGGAGCAGCAGAAGTAAAGAACTAGATGCAAGACCTGATGCAAACTATGTATATTTAATGAGAATCATTGTACTGCTACGATTATAGGATACACAAATCAAACAATCGTCAACTTAAAAAAATCTACACGCGCATGTATGTATTCTGTATTTGCGGAAAGTAGAAAAAAGTTGTAAAAACCTGAGCGCGTTTAAGTTTAAATAAACCATGCAAATCTTGCTAATGAATAATTAAGCACAAATAAAGGATTAAAAAGGATAGATAGAAGCTAGAGATAAAATAAGGAAATAAGTGAAAGAATAGACTTGGAGTAAAGGTAAAGAAGCAAAAGCAAGATGACACATTACTGCCCATGTAAGGCCTGACTGCATGAATAACATCTTTGAGATGGACACTATGCTGAGTCCTGAGCTTCTGCTCTTTCAGTTGCTGACAGCTACAGGGAAATAGCAGAGAAAAGGGAGGAAAAAAAGATAGAGAGACATATAGTTAGCTCGGCTGGATTTTTTTTTCTAGCTGAAGCCCCCGTTCTCTTCACCCCTCACTCTGTCTCCTCACCTGTTCATTTCTTCCTGCCATTTGCCATATGGACAAGCGCTGCACACTGAGTAAACAGTTCCATTTCCATCGGCAGTGGCTCATTACGAGACGTGTTCATTCTCCTTTTCATGGGCTAGCTTTAGCAGCTGTAGCCTCACTAATTTCTATAGGTGCAATTAAACATCTGCTTCCTGGAGCTGATTAATATGATCACCAAGTCAAACAATACAGGCGAATAAACAAGACGGTGAGAACGGACTAGCAAATCATAGCGACAGTTTTAGGACTATACACTATATGGCGTGTGTGTGTATATATATATATATATATATAGACAGTATGTAACCTGACTAATATTGTGTTGGTCCTTCTTCAACTCTTCAGCAATTTGAGCTACAGCAGCTCGTCTGTTGAATCGGACCACATGGGCCAGAGTTCACTCTCTACATGCATCAATGAGCCTTAGTCGCCCATGACCCTGTCGCTGGTTCACCACTGTTCCTTCCTTGGACCACTTTTGATAGATACTGACCACTGCAGACCAAGAACACCCCAAGAGCTGCAGTTTTGAAGATGCTCTGACCCAGTCATCTAGCTGTAACAATTTGGTCTTCGTCAAACTCACTCATATTCTTACGCTTGCCCATTTTTCCTGCTTCTAACACATCCACTTTGAGGACAAAATGTTCACTTGCTGGCTAATGTATCCCACCCAAGTAAAGTGTTTTTGTTGTTTCTATTAAATATGAACCCTACCTTGAGGCCCCTCTTAAAAACTGCAAATTACTGCACAAATAAAGATAGAAAACAGTGGTAGAATGCAAGCACTACCAACACAGTCAAACATTTTCACAAATTTAGGTAATTGCACTTCTAAAATATAAAGAAAGTACTAGCCTAATGTACTGTAAAGCAGCATGACCCTGACCAGGCAGTTACAAAGGATGAATGAATGAATGATTGAACACTAACTGCATTGTGCGACGACTTATATTTACATGAATGAATGCGGTCTTTCTTTGTCCTGCAAGCTTCGTACCTGATCGCTTACTCGTGGCCGCATGCTTAATCGCAGACTGCTCAAGGTCAGCATGAATGGGTCAAAAAAAGGAAGAAATATGAAGAGAAAAAAGGATATCACCATTTATTTGTACTTTACTGAACTCCTTGTCAACACACCAGCGACAAATCAGCCGTTACATTCATGTACAATTAATGATTCTTGGTTAATGATGTACAGCAGCTTTTGTTGCTTAAAATGTAATTTGTCAATAAAATTCATGTACTAAATAAATGTCTAAATTCTTCACTGAAAAACAGTATAAAACAATAAAAAAACTATAAAACAAGCTCCATGAGCCTATATGTAACTGGCCCCTGTTTTCTCATCCACCCAATATACATCAATCACCTACATTTTGAAATGGGAGAAATAAATGAACCAGAAAGAAAGAGATCTGTCTCTTGTAAAGGAATACTCATTACAAATACATTTACATGTACTTTGCATTCTACCTTGTGCAAAAGAACTCTGTTAGATTTTTTTTATTTTTTGTTTATTTATTTTTTTTGTCCTGAAAGATATTCATTTTTTCTTGCGTGAACAAGTTGGAAAGCTGTTTTATTTCTGGTCAAATGGTCAACAACAAAACGATTCATTTTCATGGTTGTCAATTCCAGATAAAACCCAATTTGACCATTATTCATATAAAACCAAAAACACAATAAAACAGTGTGAAATGATGCATGTTGGTGGTAAATAGTTTCTTTCTTGTCTGACGCAAAAACACAAGGGAAGGAAATAAAAAAATCTACAACATGGTTGGTCTCAGTTTTATAGAGTAGAGAAAAAACATCAGGGTAGCTTTATTATCAGACTGAATCTGGAGGCCATCATGTAAATAGGTCTGCATCTCGGGAAGTTGATATGCAAAGCAGCCCTGTCCCGTGTGTCAGGATCTGTGCAACAAGGAGATTAATGGAATCCTAAAAGTGTAAATTATAGCCTTTACCCAGTGTGGTGTGGAGAGGAGGGCCAGCTGCCCCCGGGGAGACTTCCTACAAAGCAATTCCAGCCGCTCCACACATGCAAATCTCTCCGACGCAGAGGTGAAGGGCAATTTCCCTCAGCCTCACTTCTTTATTTATTTCTGCAGATTGACTAGCTGGACACATCTACATAATCACGTGAAGGTGGCTGATGAACATGCACAATATGAAAAAGCAACAACCCTCCTTTGGCAATAATAATCATATTGATGCTTTTTTTCATCTATTGTCTTTGAACCCATAATCAATGCATTACAAAAAAAAAGTATGCTATGTTTCTATTTGAATAATGGCAACACCATTACCAACCTGGGAAATAGTGGCAAAAGAACTACAGGCTAACGGTTATTGCAAAATACTGTAATGAGGCCTAGGCAAGCAAACAATGCATAAACATTTTTCAAACATTTTTCAACAGCCATCAGAGCCAGGGAATAACGCATAATACATGCAAATGCCTCTGCATGCACTCCGGAAAAAAAACGGCGAGAAAGAAAATCTCCCAGAACACACCCCGCATCTATGAATAGGTGGTGACAGGGGAGCACCTCCGGACAGAGCGTCATAATTACAAGCCCTGTGAAACGTGTGTATTTTAATGGAATGATGCATGTCCTTGGTATTAAAACACCTCTTCAAATCTGTCCTTTTTCCTGCTCACACCCTGTGCCTTTTATTCTTTTTTTTTTTTCTTTTCCTTTTAGGTCTGGCTACACTGATGTCCTCTCTGCTTCCCCCCACCTCTCCCTTTTTACTATTCATTGAGATACAATCGGCGGTTGGCACTTCTCCAGTGTTAGATGCATTTGAATAATACATGACATGCCCTTTCGCTGACATCACAGTGCCAGAGCTCCGACAAGGTATGACTCTTATTCTATATACACTTCCAATGTTTCGGCTGTTCACAATCTATACTGTCAACAATTTATCAAGGGGGATGCAGAGTGGCTCTGCCAAGTTATCAGAGTGGTCGGCGGACGCGCGTGTGATCTAGTCGCAGCATCTGGCTCTTCACTGCTCCTGACATTAGCACAGACAAGAGAATCAGTGGACTATTGAATGCAATTACAGTAAGCGAGACAGACAATAAAGATTGATAGCGCTTTCTCATTTTATCACATGACAAACATAGCGAAGGTTAAGGCAGCGTCTTCAGTTGCCTGGATCTAATAATGATTGAAAATATGCTCTGGTGCAGGCACCAAGAGAGGAACACGCAAAACCGCGAGCTATGCAATCCGTGTACATGCATCACGCACACAGCGTGTACGCATTCACGCTCGCACAAATATGCAAAACACACAACATGGAAATACAGTGCATGTCAAAGTTCGTATAAGCAAATATATGGAGTATATAATACTGGAATTTTTAAAGAAAAGAAAAGCCTTAGATGTAGCTCTCGTTCGTCGTCAATGAATATTTACACTACATCGATTACTGTTTTTTTTTTTCAAGAGCAATCCGAATGATTAAGAGGGGAGAAAGTCGGCATGCATATTTAAACAATGCAAAAGATAATAAATGGATCCCTTCAGTACAATCAACAACCTCGGGCAAAGCGGAGGAGAAACATCCGGGGGAAATAACCTCACCATTGACCACACACACACACACACACACACACACATATATATATATATATATATATAAACACCAGTTTTAAAACTAAGCATGGGACAGAAAAAAAAAACATCTGTCAAATCCCACTAAAATGACTTGACATGACTCGGACTACCTGGCCAGAATTACGTATTGCAATTTTAACTGAGTTTACTTGCAAACATGACGAATGTTTAATTCCCTGGAAGACTGTGGAAGAAAAAACCATTTTGTCTGAGACATGAAGGGGATGACATGTCATTGTGAGACTTTTCCATTATTTGCTTGAGTAATCATAACAATACAACATACTCCCCCCCTCAAGAGTTAATTGCACTATGGTGGGAACAGGCTACTGCGAGCATTGCTAGATTTTGCATGCAATGTTGCTCCATTTTATTTATTTTTCTTTAATACCACTAAACACATCACATTCCAGTATTTCTGTATCTGTGTAGATCCCTGGAGAAAACATGCTATTATGGAGTCAGTAAGGAGCCTGTGTCACTGAGCTAATAAAGTATAATGACATACATATAACATACTCGCACACATAAATTATACTGGCATAAATTGCTATAATTATTAACCATTTTCAGTTTTATGTTGCACAACACAAAAATGAACAAGAAGATGAACAATCCAGAAGCACAACAGGCTTAAAGTTTGTGTGATGTCTGCCTGATTCAAACAGAAGGTTAGGGGTATGTGTGTGTGCGAGTGTGTGGGAGAGAGAAAGAGGGGAAAGATGGGGCGGGTTGACAGCTGAGGATATTTGCATGCACACATGGTCGCACACGCAGTCACAGACGGTCACACATGCAAGGTGCAAGGGACTTATCAGCCAAGATAAGGCCTGGCTGGCCTTTTTACCTGGGGAATCCAGGTCTAATCTGTAAAAGACTGTCAGGAACAAAGAGAGACCGCTTCCTCTAGGATAGCAGAGCTATAGTGAGGCCTAACTTTGCTCCTCAGCTTTTATCTCCTCCCTTCATTTAGGCTCACACTTATTGTTCCCATAATGCAACTCTTTTATCCTTGCGCACTGACCCCGTTGCTTGTGGATACTGTTTCTCTTGTCCTGTCACTCTTTGATAGGTGAAAGAATAAATATTGACGATTGTTTTTTTGTGATTCTTCTCGCAAAGTTGACTTTGTCCTGCATTATGTCTACCATCAGTGAGGTCAATTTGCCTGAATTATTAATTCACCTGGCAAAATGAACGCAAACAGTTTTGCATCAGATAAATAACCCATCAAATAGACCAATAGTAATTTATGGACGTAGTGGTCAGTGCAGTGTTTACCGACCAAACAAAGCATTTGCATATATAAAGCCACGATGAGACAATACAGCAGCTACACTGAGGTTTAAACACCTGATCATACAGACCACATAGCGCAAATTAACAAATAAGGTAAACTGTTCAGCTTTTTATTAATTGACATACACAGTCTTGCAGCTGTGAGACTTTTTTTTTTCGAGTTATCTTAAAAAAATCAGCCCAAAAAAAAACACACAAAAGAAAACTGTCATTCAGGATATGCAAGTGACATATTGCTCAAAAACCGAGTAGATAAGGCAGAGCCGTGACTCCCGTTTCGCAGTCGGTGGCCACTGGATTTCCTGTACATCAAGCAAAGCACCTAATTCTTGCATCATATGAATGGGTTATTTTCATGCTGGCAGCATGATGAGTCTCTGAACTGTACACCACTTTCAGCTGGCTCCACCAAAAATGCCATATTAATGTCAAAAGAGATATAACGATTTAGATCCGTCAGATTGCCTGATGTCAGAACACATCCGTCTTTGGAGCTGGTTGATTACAGATTTCCCATCAGAGTTCCAAGGTGGAAAAAAGATAAGCCTGCTCTTTGAATTGTGAAGCTCTAGAGAAACCAGAGAACCACAAAGTTTTTTCTCAACTTTACTATCAGTCGTTCTTTGGCGCTTCCTAGCTGAGGTCATTTTATCGTATAGAACTATAAGGTGAAGCAGGTGTTTTAAAACCTACCAAAATGTACTAAATTCTGTGTGTTTGTGTGTGTGTGTGTGTGTTCCTTTTTCTCCCTTGAGTGTGCTGTACAGCATCAGTGTTTAATGAAGGAACTGGTAGAGGTCAGAAGACACGAGGGCACCAGCTGTCCAGCCCAGAGAGTGCTGCAAACGCCGCCTTCATTTTAAGGGTCATTAATTACGCAGAGAGGATTATTCTGCATAGCTTCCTCACATGCTTCCTCATCCCTGTCACAGCTTAACAGGTTCAAGCTCCGATACATCAAATTCAAGATAAAATCTCCAATAACAATTAAGCCGGAAACACGCAAATTGCTGAAGAAGAAGAAAAAAGGTCAATACCTATTACTGCCTCTGAATACTAAATGAACAAGTCACTTGTTTTTTTTTCCAGCACAAATAATAGACACTGGGACATGAGGTATGACTCATGTGTACTTAAGAAGAATAAAACAGCAACCATATGTATTAGGTAAAAAATACACCACCATGCATTATTGTGTTGATGCCAGGTACACGGTTTGGTCGCTAATTTAAGCTACATTTAAACTGCTGTTGTAGGTTGTTTTTTTTGTTGTTATTGTTTGTTGTTTTTTTGTCTACAGGCTGGGGTTGGGCATTTTGCATACATAAGATTAATAATATAACGGTTTTAAAGCCCTTAAAGTTCCCAGGACACAACTGCATGCTCTTCACAGTCACACACACAGCCAGCTTCCCTATTAGTTTCACTGTAGTTGCTGAATAATTTATAGTATTCCCTGAACAATATGCTATTAGGGGCTACAATCACTTTTAGAGCAGAAAATCCATATTCAACTAAAAATTTACTCATACAAAATCCTGAACTGACCTCAAGATGTTCACAAGCACACTCCTAAGCTTTTCAGAAAGACTTAAATTTAATCTCCTCTTAGAAATGTTTCTCATTTGGTCATACATTTTATATGAAGGTATAATGTAGTGTCATTTGTAATATCTGGAAATAAATATGCCTATAACTTTTAAGAAATATAAATGTTGCCTTTTACCTGCATGTTTAAAAATGTAGTTATTATTAAAAAGTAATGTTTGGATACGTTTTGCTTTATTTTCTCCTGAAACACTAATGCAGAAGACAAGCATAAAGTAAAAATGTAAATTTAAATAATTAGGGGGCTAACACTTTTGCACAATACAGTTTGTAATAACTTGATTGCGACTAAAATAACTTTTTTTTCGGAAACCAATCATGGTTTATTAAAAATGTATTGTATAATGTTATGACAAATACTGCACTACAGTCTACAATGACAGACAGACAGACAGACAGACAGACAGACAGACAGACAGACAGACAGACAGACAGACAGACAGACAGACAGACAGATAGATAGATAGATAGATAGATAGATAGATAGATAGATAGATAGATAGAGAAAGGTATTTGGACACCTGCCTTTTCCACCCATATGTGGTTCTTCATCAAACTGCTGCCACAAAATGTGAGGCACATAATTGTATATGATGTCTTTGAATGTGGTATCATAACATTTTTTCTTCCTTTGAACTGGGAGACCCAAACCTGTTTCAGCATGACAATGCCTATGCTATAGATATCATCTTCAAAATATAGTTTAGATGGTTTGAAGTGGAGAATCTTGAGTGGCCTGCAACAGAGCTCTGACCTCAACCCTACTGAACACCATTGGGATTAATTGGAATGCTGACTGCACCTCAGGCCTCCTCACTCTACATCAGTACATGACTTTACTAACACCTTTGTGGCTGAATGAGCACAAATCTCTACAAGCACACTCCAAAATCTAGTGGAACATCTTTCCAGAAGAATAGAGAGTTATAACAGCAAATGCAGACTAAAGGCAGATGTTCAAAAAATACATATGAAACATAAGATTTCCACAAAGGTTTGCCTATATTTTTAATACTTTTATTACTCCTAATCCTACTACTAGTAGAAGTAATAATAATAATAATAATGTGCTCTAGTCTTTATTCTGTCTTGACAGTCAGAGTTCAGCACTTTTGCAACAGTAAGGTGACTCATTACACAGTCTAATAGATGGGTAAGAATGATCTAGCATGATCCTTCTTAGTAGCATGTATAAGTCTGTTACTGAAAGTGCTTCTGTGTTTATCCAGTGTGTCATGTAGGGGATGCGTGGTGGTCATGATGTTGGACTATCAGAATAATATTTGAGAAGTCAGTAAAAAACGCTGAAGAAGGAAAAAAACCTGTTGAATACATATTACTGCCTCTGAATACTAGACCATCAATTTGCAGTACATATTATTGTAAGTACTGTGTATAATACGCATATCATTTCTACACTGTCTCTCTGCATAGACCTAAAGACCACAAAGGAGATGGCAAATGCTGTAACTTATTGTGTGTTTGTGCTTTATGTTCTTGCTATCCCCCTGCGTTGTTGGTTGTTAAAAGCAAATGTCCGCAGTCATCCTGGGTGAACCAACATTACTATGGTGATTGATTCATTGGGTCATTGCCTGGGCTTTCATGTTGCTCCATACACACCTTTCCCTCTACAACCATAAACAACACTAACACACACATACTCATATACACACAGCCACAGGAGCACAGGAGGGCACCACATACATGCTACATTATTCATCCTTTTTCTTGGGCTGCTGACAGTCCCTCTCAGATGACACTTCTCAGTGGTTCTACTGCTGACTTCAAAAAACGGGTGTGTGTCCACCAGCATGCAGCATAGAGACATACGATATGCATAGTATGCAATGTTTACAGATAATATGCATAAACTCGTATTCATAGAACTCTTGTAGTTATGTTATCTAGTAGTTTATGGATTTACTTTTGATGTAAAAAATAAAGTTGATGTATTTTGGTTCTGGTTGTACACAATGTAAAGGTCTCCACAAAAATCTGTCATTATGGTGAGTAACTAGTATGTATGTATGTATGTATGTATGTATATATATATATATACTCATGGAAACATGGGAAATAGTCAAATATGAAAGACTACACAGAGTTTGATAGTGTTATTAAAAGAAGAATAGCTATTTTTTTTAAAATCAGCTTTATAAACAATCCATGCAATAAACAAATAATGGTCCAGATTCATTCTATGACTCACCTTGCAAAAAACAAGATAAAACAACCTAACAAGGCTCGAAATCCATTCTAATGCACCTAACTGTTGTCTTAATTAAAATTGTAAATACCACCCTACTTCATAAAATCTTGTGTGACCTACATTAGAATTAATGATGTCGCCGGATAGCGTGCAGGACGTCGGAGGAGATTCCCAATGAAAGAGAATTAGAAAGAAGCTGACCCAAATACAATCTCACCAGCAGAGGAATCATGTTATGTTAAGTAGGCCATAAAGGTACTTAAAGATTATGCAAAATATTCTCTTTTAATAGACGACACAAAGCAATGAAAGTCGGGCAAATCTCCTGATACGGAGAAGGTTCCCACCCAGCTCGTCAACGTGTACTTGTAGAGCCACAGGGCACAAGAAGACATGTGAACACAGAGCTGGGACGATATCGAGCGTGTCAGAATCTTATTCAGTGTTTATTAACACTATTATTAAATGGTAACAACACAAAATACAGTGCATCTGGAAAGTATTCACAGCGCTTCACTTTTTCCACATTTTATTTTACAGCCTTATTCCAAAATGAATGAAATTCAATATTTTCCTTGAAATTCAACAAACAATAACATATAATGACAAAATAAAAGAAGTTTGTTTGAAATCTTTGAAAATGTATTAAAAATAAAAAGTGAAAAAAATAAATAAAAATCATGTACATAAATATTCACCTTTGCTCAATACTTTGAAGCATCTTTGGCACCAATTACTGCCTCAAGTCTTTTTAAACATGATGCTGCAAGCTTGGAACACCTATTTTTGGGCAGTTTCTCCAGAGATGTTCAATCAGGTTCAAGTCTGGACATGTCATGTGCCTTTTACTGTGGAGTGGCTTCCCTCTGGCCACTCTACCATACAGGACTGATTGGTGTAGTGCTGCAGAGATAGTTGTTCTTCTGGAAGGTTCTCCCCTTCTTTTCACAGAGAAATGGTGGATCTCTTTTAGCGTGACCATTGATTTAGGCCCTTCTCCACGATCGCTCAGTTTGGCCAGATGTCCGGCTTTAGGAAGAGTCCTGGTGTTTCAAAATTTTCTTCCATTTACGGATGATTGAGGTGATGATTGTGCTAATTGGGACCTTCAATGCTGCAGAAATTATTTTGTGCCTCAATACAATCCTGTTTTGGAAGTCTACAGACAGTTCCTTGGACTTCATGGCTTGTTTTGTTCTCTGACATGCATTGTTAACTGTGTGACCTTATATAGAAAGGTGTGTGCCTTTCCAAATCATGTCCAGTCTACTGAATTTACCACAGGTGGACTCCAATCAAGTTGTAGAAACATGTCAAGGACGATCAGTAGAAACAGGATGCAAATAAGCTCAATTTTTAGTGTCATAGCAAAGGCTGTGAATACTGAATACTGATTTTTATTTCTTTTTTTTTCTTTTTAATAAATTTGTAAAGATTTCAAACAAACTTAAATAATGAATTTAATCCATTTTGGAATTAAGATGTAACATAAAATGTGGAAAAAGTAAATATTTCCGGATGCACTGTATGGGGCTTCCAAGTGACACACAACAAAAGTTTTCCATATTATATGGAGGACATGAAGTTAAATAGGGGGTTTGCCACAGTGATCTGTGGCTGGTAACCCTTTTCCCCAGAAAGAAAATAGTCAAACATATCTGCAGCACCTCCTATATTTTGAATATATACATTCTATATACACTACATGGTCAAATTCTGAACATCCCATTCCACATTTGCTGTTATAATAACCTCCACTCTTCTGAGAAGATGTTCCACTAGATTTTGGGATGTGAATTATGGAGAGTTGTGCTCTTTCAAGCTGGTGTTGGATCTATAATCGCAAATGTTGAGCTATTTTATGAGTTGCTCAGTAGCTCCTAGTTTCATAACAACAAAAATACTGTAGAAAGAACATTACTCATAATCTTACACTCCAGTGCTCATGTTAGTTTTCACTCTCCAGTGTTCTGTACTGTTAAAAGACTATAATCAGACTCTTGATATCACCCAAATAAGGATGTGTTCCCCTTTTGAGTCTGGTTCCTCTCAAGGTTTCTTCCTCATAACATCTAAGGGAGATTCTCCTTGCCACAGTCTCCATGGCTGCTCATCAGGGATAAATGCACACCATTAACCTTAACGCTTAAAATTCAGTAAAGCTGCTTTAAGACAATGTCTGTTGTGAAAAGCATTATAGAAATAAACTTGACTTGACTTTCAGCAACAAGGGTTAGTAAAGTCATGTACTGATATAGGGTGAGAAGGACTGGGGTGGAGTCAGTGTTCCTATTCATCCCAATAGGGTTGGGATCAGAACTCTGTAACAGGCCACCCAAAAGCCACTGCTCCAACCCATGTAAACACTATCTTTAGAGAGCTGGCTTTGTGCACAGGAGTACTGTCAAGCTGGCACAGATTTGTGTCTCCTAGTTCAAGTAAAGCGAAAATGGTATGCTACCAATTCAAAGACACCCTATACAATCCCTCCAACTGTGTGGTAACCACTTATGGCTGGAAAAGGTCTTAAATAATTTTGGCTATATAGTGTATAACAGTGTAACAAACTTTCACTTGCATGTTTTTTATGGCTTTTTCTCCACCAGTGTATTTGATCCACCATAGCATGCATCCCAATGCTTATTTTGTATAAAATAATAATTGAATAAACAGTTCAGCTTTTTTTTTTCATTTTTTTTTTTTACTTTTTTTTAAACATAAGTCTGTGCTTTTCCACAGCATATGACTTCCCAATTGGGCTTGCAAGTCACATGGTAACCCAGTACCTCTAGCATTTCCAAAACATTAAAAACAGAACGTCCTGAAGGTGCTGCAAATAAATTGTGAATGTGAATGTTGGTTATGGCCCAAGTGCAAGAGAGTAAAGTGGAAAGAGTGGCATTAATTTCTCAACTGTCAATCACAGCAACAATAGCCAAATGTGTGAGGTCATGTTTTGCTGAAAGAAAAGTCTGCTTCTGGGAGAAAACATGTGCTAATAACATCCCTGTCAGGAGCACTGGGTAGTTTGGATGGACAGAAAAATAACTAAAACAGGAAGAAAATGGGTGCATGTATGTATATTGCCAAAGCTATTAAATAAATAACTAAATAAATAAAAACAAATATTCCAGAGCTCGAAGAGAGGCTCTTCTGCGTTTGAACGCATATGAGTTCACAGTTAAAAGGTTTAAAGAAAGCATGCTGGTATTCTTCAGCATTCTCATCTTTCTCTTCTGTCTTATCCAAGCCCAGTGGCATGGCCGACTCACAATCCCATGCACACAATCCAGGCACCGAGCCAAAGGGGCAGTGGTGAGGCCCTGGCGGAACCCGTGCACCATGAGCCCTGACTTTTATGACTTCATTATTTTCCTTCCCCGCGACGCTCACTT
>NC_060885.1:15516131-15611131 GCF_014805685.1 Silurus meridionalis
GCATTCGGTTCTGGAGCTGTATAGGATGCCTGTCTGGCAGGTGCAGATGTGAGCTGAAATCTCTGCTCAGGATTACAAGCATTGAACTGATGATTCTTGGATTTCTTTTCTTGCATCAGCTATTGTTTTCAGTGTATATTTCTGGAGGTTGAGAATAATATAGCAAAAATCAGTCAGCAGCAGAAGGCTAGCCATACTCTCTTCTTGACTAGACTGTTTCACTTATACTGGAACAAATACAGAAGCAGAAACTGCTGCAGATGAAATCAAGCTTTTCAGCTTCATGCTTACCTGTTTACCTTACTTTGATACATAAACACATAAATTGCATCACTGCAGCTTATTTGACAACAGATGTTATTTTTCCTTTGGTTTGTATAACAGAGGCCGGGTGTCTGTTATTTGAGTGTGACAGTATGTGTGATTGATGGGTGCTTCACATTTGAGGCTTTTCTTTGTGTACACCAGGCTAGGCTGTTTCAATGTTACCTCTTTGAAGACCTCTTTTAATTTTTCACAAAGTTGAGGCTTCAGTATTAAGTTATAGCGGTTTTGAAGCAAGTCTTTGCAGAGAAGTTTAAGGTCATGGTCCACCTGTTGCTCTTTCAAACATTTAGAACAGTTTCAGGAGCAGATACTTTTGATGTTATGTACTGTTTCCAGCCTGCTTTTAACCTGTACTTTTTAAATCTTCTAATCGGTCTGGCATTAACAAATGACATATGGTTAGTGTTGTTGTGTGCTGTGGTAATGCAGCTGAAATGAGATTCATCATGGCCTATTGAATACACTCATTACAGTCATGCATCAGTGCACTGTTCCCTGCAAGAGGACCAAGTCTCAGTGTTGCTGTCTCCCTAATGAATCGTGCTGTCATCAGTGGGTCCCAGTGCTGGCCAACAGCATCATTGCAAACCTGTTGTTCTCAGAACAAAAACAGACAGATCAGTTTTTCATTATCTTTTCTTTCATATGTTTGGTATAGAGGTGTTTTTGGGAAATGAACTGTGAAGGGGAAATCCTGGAGTAAGCCCAAAGGACAAAGTTAGAAAGAACAAAAAGAAGGTCATGAAGAAGAGTAATTATCAATAAACATCAGTAATTATGGTCATCATCCTTCTTATACTCATTTACTTCATCCTACTACTAATTCTTCAATATGCAGTAAAAAAGTACTGCCATAAAATTGACAGTAAATTAAAATTAAAATACATAAATAAATATTAATATGGCTGTATGAATAAATTAATACAAAATCTTAAATTATAAAAAAAAATAACCCTATTTAATGTTCATAGGTTTAAGCTGTTTCTGTCTACCCTGTAGTTGTGTGAATATGGTTTGACAGTATGTGGCTTAAGTTGGCTCAGATCTAATAGGGTCAAGAGGGCAGTCTGAAGCCTGCTGGCACACAAATTATTGAGCTGCTCACTAAGAAAATATCACTGTACAAGAGTGACTGGATATGTTCATCTTTCCCTGCTGAATGCCTAATATGATATTATTCTTCTCACAGTGTGTATCAACCACCTGTTGTTTTAATGTTGTCACATCATTGACCATTACAAAAAATGGCACAAACATATAGCTATCATCATATCTCTACATGCAGTCAACATCATTATATTTGCAAATATTCTACATATAAGCAGTGTCACTTTGATTCTGTTGAGCAGTTTATTAACAAGGGACTGATTAGGTGATTCAAGGTGTGCATCAAAACTGTGATCCTATGGGAACCAAAGTTGCAGGACAAGGCAACATTAATTAACATGGGACATTAACATAAGTATTCATATTAGGGCGTTATTACCGCGTTAACGCAAATTAATTTTTTTAACGGGACTATTATTATTAACGCATGATTAATGCAGCGCACATTGTTATTACAAATATAAATAATTAATTATAAAAGAGTAGAATTTAAAACCTTGAACGCAACATACATTTTTTCACAACGTTCTTTTTTTACTAAGATATACAGTACAGACCAAAAGTTTGGACACACCTTCTCATTCAAAGAGTTTTCTTTATTTTCATGACTATGAAAATTGTAGATTCACACTGAAGGCATCAAAACTATGAATTAACACGTGGAATTATTTATGGAATTATATACATAACAAAAAAGTGTGAAACAACTGAAAAATGTCATATTCTAGGTTCTTCAAAGTAGCCACCTTTTGCTTTGATTACTGCTTTGCACACTCTTGGCATTCTCTTGATGAGATTCAAGAGGTAGTCACCTGAAATGGTCTTCCAACAGTCTTGAAGGAGTTCCCAGAGAGATGCTTGGCACTTGTTGGCCCTTTTGCCTTCACTCTGCGGTCCAGTTCACCCCTAAACCATCTCGATTGGGTTCAGGACCGGTGACTGTGGAGGCCAGGTCATCTGGTGCAGCACCCCATCACTCTCCTTCTTGGTCAAATAGCCCTTGATGCCTTCAGTGTGACTCTTCAATTTTCATAGTCATGAAAATAAAGAAAACTCTTTGAATGAGAAGGTGTGTCCGAACTTTTGGTCTGTACTGTATATATATATAAATTATTATTATTATTATTTTTTTATTTCACCGAAAAGTTTTTTTGTAATTACTACACATTTGTTTTATTTTACTGTTTCAAATCAAGCACCAAAATCCACCATGGTGCACACATCTGACAACTAAAATCATCCGTGTGGAAACATAGCAAAAGTTCTGTTTGGTGTCTGTTTGATTTACTTAATTTAAAACACCATAATTACTTTACAACATTTACAAGAATATTTTGTCGTTATGCTCTATGTTGAGTATAGTTTCATAATAAACATACGGTATATTTGTCTAAAGCATCCATATTTGTCCATGCTCATGTTGATTAAAGGAGGGCTGAAACAATTCCTTGTGTAACTCGTGTAACTTGTGTGATTCGAATGCAAAAATGCTTTGTTTAGTCCATAGTTCATCCTCAAGGACCATTATTACTGACGTACCACCTGCTAAACTCTAGAGCGCTGTCGACAGGTAAACACTATGGAAGCCTGTTTCCGCCACATAAAAAAAACATTTGCTTAATCCAATTCTTTTTCTCGCAATTCCAATTTATTTTTAGCCAGTCGGGCAGCGTCACCCCCTCTGTAGATGTGTAAAGAAAGCTTTACACATTAAAAATTAAATAGGCTATTATCAATAGAATTCCATGATATCAAATTAAGCCTCAGACCCCTGGAGAGAACTCTGTCTACAGCTCTGGAGGAGACGAAACAAGTCAGATAAAGCAGAGGAGGCCTTGTTACACCAACAGCTTCAAACTGTGGGCCGGTGGATGCACCAGAAATGTTGGATGTTTGTGAGAAATAAAGTCGCAATTGCAAGAAAAAAGTCAGAATTGCAGAAAGAAAAAAAAAATCTGAAAAAAAAGAGAGAGAAATAAAGTCGAGGTATTAGGCAATATTTTTTTATGTGGTGGAAACGGGCTTTCATACAACACCAAAGATGCTGCAGAATGAAAAATGGAGGAAGATTCAGGCCAAAGAACACAACAGAAGATTTTTTAAACATTTGGGATCATTTCAAAACTAAAACATAAAGAAAACCTCGTAGTGCGTTTTTCTCCTTTTAAAGTCATTTGAAATTAATTTCTATATTTGTATTTATTTATATATTTGCATTTGCATCTTGATGTAAAATCGCAGTTAAATGCATTAAATGGGTTTAGTTTCACAGATATTCTTTTATGCAATTTCAGCAATAAAAATTTTCATTTTTCTAAAAAGGAGACAAATTACTTGTTAATTTTAAGAGACCTGTCAAATTTTCTCTTATATATCTGGTAATGCTTTTTAATAAAGTACTTTTTATCTGATTCCTCGATTAATCGATGGAATAATTGGTAAAATACTTGATTACTAAAATAATTGAAAGTTGCAGCCCTAGATTAGAGTATTAAAAACTTGAAAAGTATTGAATTATGATGCATTCAGAACTGATAAAAATGTGCGATTAATCACAATTAAACATTTGAATCGATTGACAGCCCTAATTCATATGGATGTCTGTTGCTTATGCGAAGTGTATACTGCATTTAATACTGTATACTGTTTAATGCATCTTCAGTAGCTGCTTTATTTTAGTAATAAACATTCAAATTACTAATTTGTTTATATTTTTAAAAAAATAAATAAAATCTGCAGGAGTTGGTGGTGTTGGTGGGATTGGTAATTGGTTAAATGCTCTGTGAGCACAAGTGAGATCAACATGCTATGGTTGCAGTTAGTCAGATTGGTCAGATTTACAGTGGGAATGGTCAGGTTTTGTCTAGGTTGCTATGAGAGGATCCAGGATTGATCAAACATGGAATCAAAAACAGCCAGGATTGGTCAAATTTGTTATAAGAAGGGACAGGATTGGTGGAACCAGGATTGGTCCGAGCTGTATGTTAAAATAGAAATAGAATAAAATGAAAACTAGAAATATTGGAAGCAGTAGCTATACTGATTCTTAATATAGCCATGTTGAGCCGGTACAGCCTTTATATTTGATTTTTGACAGAGTTTAACATTCAAATAAATGGTCATGCGTCTTTGTACTATGACAAAGTGTCTCATAGATTTTAATAGAGAGCTAAAGTAGTTCTGTTCTTGACGTCATGACTGCCAGTACAATAACGAACACAATTGCAGCGCTTGAGAGAGCTCACTACTGACTTCACTCTTCTCGACATTTCCAATCACTTAGAATCCAGCCATGGCCTTATATAATCCCTCCACACACTCCACACACTCACACAGTCCTAGTTCAGTCTGTGGGCCAGAGTTGATCAATGCAGCCATCAGTGTGGCATGCTGAGTTTGGGAATGGCTTGTTAACAGTAGCTCTGAGCTGAGATGCCCTGGTTAGTAACTGCATGGCAATCAGCAGGTGAAAATCATGTCTGGCTCAGTCTGATTGTTGTTATTTCTGTTTAAATGTGGTGAAGGGGCATCACTTAATTTTAAGATCTTAACCATTGAGCCTATTTTGCTATTAATGCATTATATTTAAAGAAAGTTTCAGGAAAGTACAGGCAGTCCTCTACTTACGATGGAGATACGTTATGACGACCCCATCGTAAGTCAAAAATATCGTAAGTCGAAGATGGTACTATGACTGTGGCAGTCTTTTCTGCTTCTTTATAATTTTCATTTTCTGCTCTAAACTGATGGCTTTCCTCTTCTTTCTTTTCACTACAATCAGGAGACACACTTTGGCGCTTGAAAGACATGCTTTCATCACTGGAATTGCTGTTTGAAACCGTTTGAAACTAAAAAATCCACACTGAGACAACTTTATTCCGTCGACCGCTA
Source organism: Silurus meridionalis (assembly GCF_014805685.1). Lineage (NCBI taxonomy): Eukaryota > Metazoa > Chordata > Actinopteri > Siluriformes > Siluridae > Silurus > Silurus meridionalis. The sequence continues at coordinate 15,521,457 of NC_060885.1, forward strand.
GCAAGATACGCTCATCCCAGCCGCGCGTCCAAAGTATCGTACATCGTGCGCTGCTGCCTGTGCCTGTTGCACGAAATGTTTTTATATTTTTACAATTTTGTCGGGGGACCATCTGTATGTAGAGCAAGAGTACTATATCAAGTAACAGACTCCATAATAGCTTTCAAACTGCTGACCTTGACGATTATAAAATATCTGCTTATTAAAACAACCAACCAAACAGTGGACATGAAGAGGGTGGTCAGTAGACAATTCAATATTGATCCATAATCAGTGAGAGGATTGCTCTAGTTTTACTGTTGTTAAATGTAAAAATTCATGCAATATTCAACTAGCTCACATGTATGTAAACATTTTAATGATAAAGAAACCAAACATGAGGATGCATATACCATGTGCTGACAACAAACCGAATCGAATTTAATCAGCCCATAAAGGTCAACATACTTTTAACACATGATGCAAGGAGAAAGTGTATTGAAAAAAATATCAAAAGAAGTTATTCTTGGAAATATTGAAGGAAAGAGCATCAATGTGAGGGTTCAATACAAAAGCAACATCTTTGACTACCTTTCTTTTAGTGCTTGGTCAACTAGCTGAAGATTGAATACAGTTTTAAAAAAGCAGCTTATTGGGGATTTCACCAACTTAACAGTATACTGTGAAGGCAGCAGCGTCATCATTTCTTTGAAATGTCAAATCAAAACGAACAGAATAACGTTTTCATGAATCCAGATGGCACTGCAGGTAGTGTCTGCAATACAGTTTGTGCATTCACATCTCCTGTAGGTTGGATTCTGGTTTCACACTTTTTGGGTAGCATTTATAAGCACATGGCAACAGATCCAAAGATCTCATGTTCGGACCATATTCAATCTTTAGGTCACTATCATTTATGTAGATCATTGCAATTCATGAAGATGAATAGAAAGACTTGGATAGTAGATGCTGCAATTGAAAGTGAGTTCAGCACAAGTCACAGGTATGCTATAGAAGAATTAATATCTCCAATATGCAAAACATTATAATTGACACTGAGTTATATAAATGTACATTGAACTTGACAACAGACGAGTTAATCAGATAACCAGAAGCAGGCTCAGGTAACTACAACAATGCCAAATTTTACAGTTTGTTTTAAGACTTGGGTTGGATTTTGCTGGACAGATTTTGACATTTTCAAAACACTCATGGATATGCCTTAGCGAATTCAAATAAATATAAATTATAAGTGTAGCAGTGAAATGAGAGCTTCTGCTTGAAATTATTTTGCCCAGTTTAAACATATATACTGAAAGTTGTGCGGGACCTACAGTAGTAGAGATTTTTGGGGGACTTCTTGTAGCCAGTGATTGCAACAAATGGGAATATATTTATGATTGTCAATGAAATTCCTTGATAAATTAACTGAACCAGTTGCCTGTCTGAGGGACCCCTGTGGCATGTCGGTGTGCATGTGAGTGGTTTATGTGTAATGATCCATGTGTTTGTTTTTCTCAGGTATACATGAGTTCCCTGAAGACATTTTCACCAACCAAGAGCGAATGGAGGGAGCTGTGGCTCTGCACATCATTGGTGTAAGTGTGTGTGTGTCTCTGTGTGTGTGTGTGTGTGTGTGTGTCTGTGTGTGTGTGTGTGTGTGTGTGTGTGTGTGTGTGTGTGTGTGTGTGTGTGTGTGTGTGTATCTATGCAATAACAAATGCAAAAATGTACCATAGCAGTGGATGTTAATCAAGTAGCTCAGTTTTGTGATTTGCAAAGATAGTTATAAAATAAAAATTAGTAAGAAAATAATTGTCATGAAATAAAAAAATACATTTATTTATCTTCAGTAAAGATTTTATCCTTAACATGATTGCAATATAGTTGACCATAACATTTAGTGTCACACTTGTTTGCTTATGTTTTGGGCAGGTACAAATGAAATCACAAGAGAGATTGGTCGAACATTCAACACCGATATATCTCATTTGCTTGCTTGAAGGATAGACATTTGACCTAGTTACCTTTACTTTTGTCTCCAAAATCAGACTCCAAGAGAATTTTATGGCTTTTTTTGCAACAGCTCAGACACGGAGACATTTACTTTTCAACAAGGCTGAAAATAACACGGATACCTTCGATTTTCCGACCTGAAAACCACGATGAAGGATTTGGACACACTGTAAAGTTTATGGAAACACAACTAGGTCAATGTTGTTTCCACCAAGGAGCAAAGTTTATAGGAAATTTAAAGCAGCAGTAACATTTAATAAAAATAGAGTTTTAGTGGAACAATTCAGGAAGAAGAAAAGGTTAAATTGCTATTATAGCATTCTGATATTTTCACCTAAAGTAGTAAGAGTATTTGGTTTATTTAAAAGCTTTGCTATTAAGAAATCTTATTAATTTATTGGGTTGGTAAGATTTAGCTCAGGGGACTCATAGCCTTGCCTGGATGGCTTCTCTTAGATACTTGTTTTTGCAGAGAAATAGATGGACCTTCTCCTGCTGCTTTCTGAATAGTTTTATTTAAGTTATAGCCTGTGATCATGACTTTCTTCAATTATATGGTTTCAGAGTAGTTGGTATAAAGTTTAAAAACTCTGTATAACACCGCAGGTGGAACCTCTGAGAAGATTGACTTTGGCAGTTAGGGTGTATGTATTTGCATGCATGTATTTGTGTGTGCATTTTTGCCAAATCTTTGACCTGATGACACATAACTCACATCATTTTTTAGCAAATATAATTGCTTTTGCCTCATTGCTTCTGCTTGTGTTGTTTCCTTTAGGTTTTAAAATTGTACTCACTTTAACATCTAAACAATGCATATCCGCACAATGTTGAATAGAGCAGAAAGAGTGCAGTGTGATTTATTGCAGGCTGTTCCATTCAGGTTTTCTATGGTTTACATCTCCAACATCATCTCTCTGTTTCCATCTGGCAGCCTTTTTTTTTTGACATTCACTCAGTCACACTGTTGCCAGTTCAGAAATGTTAACAAATGGCTTTAAAAACCCAAGTGGACTGTGGGTGTAGGAAGGCAACTGGCCTTTAGAGAGACAAGAACAGAGTGAATGGTGTGGCTTAGTCATTGAGACAGTGTGGCTGCTGTAAATTATGCAGATTTGCAGATCACAGATGTTTTAATTGATATACAATTGCTGAGTTTTATAATCGCATGTTTTCTATTTCAGCACAGTCATGCATGTTCGTAAACCAGACCAGTAAGTTGTTTATGTAAAATATGTTTGCGGTCCCTGTAATGGACTAGTTTCAATGAGGTTTCAACATGACCCTGGTCAGGTTAAGGTGGTTTTCTGAAGAATATGTGAGAGTTTGTTATTGTAGGAGCAACTCTGCTGCTGAAGGGGAACTATAATGGAAACTAAACACAATGACACATTGGATGGCTTTTCAACCAATGGTTATACTGGATGCTGGTGGGTTTCTTGCAATTGCATAGTTACCATTAGTATTGTTGCTTCTGGTAATACACTCTCCAGCTTTATTTAATTAGTTCTTATTTGACAGGAGTCACTTAAATGTCATACTACATATCATGCTGTATTATTTGTGCATTGTATGTTGCATTGCTTTGTTTTATTTAAAAAATTATTATTATTATTATTTAGTAAAACCTGTGAAAATGGGTTTATTTTTATTTTTGTACTGCCCCATGTGCTTAAAAAAGGAACTGAACTGATTTTATACTGGTGTGTATTTAGACTATTGGATTGGTGTGACAAACTGACTGGCACCAGTCATTTGGATTTGTTGATTTACAGTATGTATGTATATGTGTGTGTGTGTGTGTGTGTGTGTGTGTGTGTGTGTGTGTGTGTGTGTGTGTGCGTGTCTATACTCACTCTATATGCATATGTACGCAAATTAGACATTTTTACAGATTAATAAACAAAAAATATATACAAATATATTTATATTTCTAATTAAATAACACCATAAATTAATTTGTGCATAAAAATGCTGAATTAACATATTCTTTTGCTACTCAAAGGCTGTATATAGTCCTGCCAGTCTTAAGCCGTTTGTGTGACTTGATGTACGAGTTTTCGAGTTTAAATTGAAAGATAAAGACTTAAATGCACTTCATGTGGCTCTTGAAGTCCTCTGTGGGCTCATGTGACACTGCTGTTATGTTGTGCGGTGTAATTAACTTTTGTGCAGTTAGTGAGCAGTTACTCACAGGAAACTTTTCCATACTTCATTTATCTTCATGGTATTTACTTTTTTCAGGATAAGAGTGGGGTTAATTACATAACAGCAATATTTTGTGTGTGTGTGTGTGTGTGTGTGTGTTTTAATCAGATTACACACACTAATTGTTCTTGTGTTTGGTCAGTACTGCTGAGATTTCGTTTGAATATATACATTACGGTCTGTTAGCATGTGTTATGTAAAGGTCCACAGGGCCACTATACATTTGGAAAATATTAGTGTTTGGGTGAGGGGCTTTTCCATTTAGGTCACCTGCCTAACAGGGTTGGACCTTGTTGTGACAACAGGAAGGTGTGTGTTTGATTCTATTTCATGGTGTGCCCATTTAAGAGACCCCTATGAGAAAATCTGCATTTTCACACACAAAAAACGTGAAGCTTTTGTTAAAAAAAACCCTGAGTCAAATGGTTAGCCGTTATTAAAGTTAAGGGTTAAAATTAGATGCAGACATGGAATCCATTAGTTGCAGCGATCATTATGTTCATAGAAGGTCCTCACAAGCATAATAAAATAACAATTGTGTGTGTGTATGTGCATGTGGGAGCATTGTAGTGGTTCTAAACCTAATTCAAAAGACCTAATCCACTACTTTTTTATCTTTCCACTGCACTTGTACATTTTGTCTTATTCATTTCCTCCCAACCACAAATATATAGAGGAACCACTGGCATATAAATGTGTATTTACATTTCTAGGTGTATAGAGAAATGCTGCACAACCTCACTCAGAGACTTTGCTGATGCCATTGTATTTTAGAACAAGCAGATGTTGAACTAATCCCACATACACACATGTGCCTGCTGTGGGCTCAGCTCTGATATAACCACACATTCTCAGAAATGGCCAGTGTTCTCGGCACGAGTGTGAAAACTTGTGGCAGCATGCTCTCAGCGTATATGCGACTCTTTTGAAACGTTTTGTAACCATGAGATCATTAATTTATATGCAAGTCATAAACTGAGGTTTAAAAAAGCGTCACTTGTCCACCAGAAAGACACCAAAGCCAGTCTAATTCCTTATGTAATATTTCCACGAACTGTGGCGTATGCAATCAGGAGCAACAGTCTGTTGGAGTGCATCTGTGTATCAAGCTGCTTTCTTATGTTGGATGGCAGACCACTCAGCAGGTTGTAAATAAAGCCCACAGGGCACATACTGCATGATTTAGGACCGCTATTTGTTTGATCTAAATTACTATTGATAATACTGTCCCAGCATTCCGTTTATATATATATATAAATATAAATATATATATATATATATATATATATATATATATATATATATATATATATATATATATATATATATACAGGAGTGCAGAATTATTAGGCAAATGAGTATTTTGACCACATCATCCTCGTTATGCATGTTGTCTTACTCCAAGCTGTATAGGCTGGAAAGCCTACTACCAATTAAGCATATTAGGTGATGTGCATCTCTGTAATGAGAAGGGTGTGGTCTAATGACATCAACACCCTATATCAGGTGTGCATAATTATTAGGCAACTTCCTTTCCTTTGGCAAATGGGTCAAAAGAAGGACTTGACAGGCTCAGAAAAGTCAAAAATAGTGAGATATATTGCAGAGGGATGCAGCAGTCTTAAAATAGCCAAGCTTCTGAAGCGTGATCATCGAACAATCAAGCGTTTCATTCAAAATAGTCGACAGGGTCGCAAGAAGCGTGTGGAAAACCAAGGCGCAAAATAACTGCCCGTGAACTGAGAAAAGTCAAGCGTGCAGCTGCCAAGATGCCACTTGCCACCAGTTTGGCCATATTTCAGAGCTGCAACATCACTGAGTGCCCAAAAGCACAAGGTGTGCAATACTCAGAGACATGGCCAAGGTAAGAAAGGCAGAAAGTCGACCACCACTGAACAAGACACACAAGCTGAAACGTCAAGACTGGGCCAAGAAATATCTCAAGACTGATTTTTCTAAGGTTTTATGGACTGATGAAATGAGAGTGAGTCTTGATGGGCCAGATGGATGGGCCCGTGGCTGGATTGGTAAAGGGCAGAGAGCTCCAGTCCGACTCAGACGCCAGCAAGGTGGAGGTGGAGTACTGGTTTGGGCTGGTATCATCAAAGATGAGCTTGTGGGGCCTTTTCGGGTTGAGGATGGAGTCAAGCTGAACTCCCAGTCCTACTGCCAGTTTCTGGAAGACACCTTCTTCAAGCAGTGGTACAGGAAGAAGTCTGCATCCTTCAAGAAAAACATGATTTTCATGCAGGACAATGCTCCATCACACACGTCCAAGTACTCCACAGTGTGGCTGGCAAGAAAGGGTATAAAGAATAAAATAACAATTGTGTGTGTGTATGTGCATGTGGGAGCATTGTAGTGGTTCTAAACCTAATTCAAAAGACCTAATCCACTACTTTTTTATCTTTCCACTGCACTTGTACATTTTGTCTTATTCATTTCCTCCCAACCACAAATATATAGAGGAACCACTGGCATATAAATGTGTATTTACATTTCTAGGTGTATAGAGAAATGCTGCACAACCTCACTCAGAGACTTTGCTGATGCCATTGTATTTTAGAACAAGCAGATGTTGAACTAATCCCACATACACACATGTGCCTGCTGTGGGCTCAGCTCTGATATAACCACACATTCTCAGAAATGGCCAGTGTTCTCGGCACGAGTGTGAAAACTTGTGTATGTAAGGATGACGCTGTTGGCAGCATGCTCTCAGCGTATATGCGACTCTTTTGAAACGTTTTGTAACCATGAGATCATTAATTTATATGCAAGTCATAAACTGAGGTTTAAAAAAGCGTCACTTGTCCACCAGAAAGACACCAAAGCCAGTCTAATTCCTTATGTAATATTTCCACGAACTGTGGCGTATGCAATCAGGAGCAACAGTCTGTTGGAGTGCATCTGTGTATCAAGCTGCTTTCTTATGTTGGATGGCAGACCACTCAGCAGGTTGTAAATAAAGCCACAGGGCACATACTGCATGATTTAGGACCGCTATTTGTTTGATCTAAATTACTATTGATAATACTGTCCCAGCATTCCGTTTATATATATATAAATATAAATATATATATATATATATATATATATATATATATATATATATATATATATATATATATATATATATATACAGGAGTGCAGAATTATTAGGCAAATGAGTATTTTGACCACATCATCCTCGTTATGCATGTTGTCTTACTCCAAGCTGTATAGGCTGGAAAGCCTACTACCAATTAAGCATATTAGGTGATGTGCATCTCTGTAATGAGAAGGGTGTGGTCTAATGACATCAACACCCTATATCAGGTGTGCATAATTATTAGGCAACTTCCTTTCCTTTGGCAAATGGGTCAAAAGAAGGACTTGACAGGCTCAGAAAAGTCAAAAATAGTGAGATATATTGCAGAGGGATGCAGCAGTCTTAAAATAGCCAAGCTTCTGAAGCGTGATCATCGAACAATCAAGCGTTTCATTCAAAATAGTCGACAGGGTCGCAAGAAGCGTGTGGAAAACCAAGGCGCAAAATAACTGCCCGTGAACTGAGAAAAGTCAAGCGTGCAGCTGCCAAGATGCCACTTGCCACCAGTTTGGCCATATTTCAGAGCTGCAACATCACTGAGTGCCCAAAAGCACAAGGTGTGCAATACTCAGAGACATGGCCAAGGTAAGAAAGGCAGAAAGTCGACCACCACTGAACAAGACACACAAGCTGAAACGTCAAGACTGGGCCAAGAAATATCTCAAGACTGATTTTTCTAAGGTTTTATGGACTGATGAAATGAGAGTGAGTCTTGATGGGCCAGATGGATGGGCCCGTGGCTGGATTGGTAAAGGGCAGAGAGCTCCAGTCCGACTCAGACGCCAGCAAGGTGGAGGTGGAGTACTGGTTTGGGCTGGTATCATCAAAGATGAGCTTGTGGGGCCTTTTCGGGTTGAGGATGGAGTCAAGCTGAACTCCCAGTCCTACTGCCAGTTTCTGGAAGACACCTTCTTCAAGCAGTGGTACAGGAAGAAGTCTGCATCCTTCAAGAAAAACATGATTTTCATGCAGGACAATGCTCCATCACACACGTCCAAGTACTCCACAGTGTGGCTGGCAAGAAAGGGTATAAAAGAAGAAAATCTAATGATATGGCCTCCTTGTTCACCTGATCTGAACCCCATTGAGAACCTGTGGTCCATCATCAAATGTGCGATTTACAAGGAGGGAAAACAGTACACCTCTGAACAGTGTCTGGGAGGTTGTGGTTGCTGCTGCACGCAATGTTGATGGTGAACAGATCAAAACACTGACAGAATCCATGGATGGCAGGCTTTTGAGTGTCCTTGCAAAGAAAGGTGGCTATATTGGTCACTGATTTGTTTTTGTTTGGTTTTGAATGTCAGAAATGTATATTTGTGAATGTTGAGATGTTATATTGGTTTCACTGGTAAAAATAAATAATTGAAATGGGTATGAATTTGTTTTTGTTGTTGCCTAATAATTATGCACAGTAATAGTCACCTGCACACACAGATATCCCCCTAAAATAGCTAAAACTAAAAACTACTTCCAAAAATATTCAGCTTTGATATTAATGAGTTTTTTGTGTTCATTGAGAACATGGTTGTTGTTCAAATGAAATCCTCAAATAAAATTAATCCTCAAAAATACAACTTGCCTAATAATTCTGCACTCCTGTATATATATATATATATATTTTTTTTTTTTTTTTTTTTTTTTTTAAGAAGAAAAATATTCTAACCGAAATACTGTATGAGGAATTATCTTTTTGTACGGTATTTGCTGAGCACCTGAGGTAAAAGTATACACCGAATTTTACAAAATGTAATGATAACAAAGCTTAAGTCAAGTTCCTGCACAACAGGAATTTTGCATTGTATGTGGTGTTAATTACATACAGTAGTTTGAATGAATTATCTGTGTCCATTTTTCTAAAGGCTATGTACATGTTCTATGCCCTGGCCCTGGTGTGTGATGACTATTTTGTGCCATCCCTGGAAAAGATTTGTGAGGTAAACTATTTAATACATTTTACAAAACTAATAACTAGCTAGTGTTTTTATTCAAGCATAAAACATTGTCATTATTTGTGGATATAAGGATATACAGTCGATAATAGAGTGCAGTGTAAAGAATGGCACATGTTAAATATGTAGGCATTTCCAACCACTTTTGTCCAAAATTACACTTAACACCCTCATACCAATTTTTGACAGACACAATTTGAAATTTCCTATACCTACTTTAATATCAATAGGTTACTTTGCCTACTGGCTAAATTCAACTGACTGAATTATTTTATCTGCACACACAAACACCATCTGTGAATGGAAAACCTACTGTACTGCTCTGTACATATTTGAGAAATACATATACATTTGATACATAGAACATAAGAGAAATTATAGGGGCTGACTTGACACCAAGTCACACAGATTAATTGATGTTATTTTATTTATTTATTTTTACATTTATTCTGCTGTTCTTGGATTACTAACAGAATACTAAGAATATTTCTGCCACATCCACAATCACAATGTGTCTCATTACTTAAATATGTGCCATGCTTAAATTTGAGTGTTATTTGTGTTTCAGCGCCTCCATCTCAGCGAGGATGTGGCTGGAGCAACATTCATGGCAGCTGGCAGCTCAGCGCCTGAACTCTTTACCTCTGTCATAGGTAAAATTACCTGCTGTCATGCTTTTACTTTGTTGAAGCTTCTGCCTTTAATGGCAACATAACTAACTGAATTTTGTGTGTGAGAGACTTTAACTGTGCTGCAAACTCTCCTCTATATGGCTAGGGGTGTTTATCACCAAGGGAGATGTGGGAGTCGGAACAATCGTAGGTTCTGCAGTCTTCAACATCCTGTGCATCATTGGAGTATGTGGGATCTTTGCAGGGCAGGTAAACGTGCCAGTGCACACATATTTATCTTTCGGTCTATTCTTTTGGCAGAGGCTAAAATCAAGGCATAAATACAATCGTACGCTATAGCTGTTAAAGTGATACACATGCAGCTATACTACAGTATGTGTTCAACAACCGACCAGAAAGATGCAGGATAGAAAGTAAAGACAGAGCGGAGATTAACAGGATTGAAGCAAGTAATACAAACACTCAACATGGAGTAGTAAAATTAATGTATCATACAGGATTACAAAATAAACATGATTACGCTGCAAAGTGTAAAACTTAACTTGTACACTTGAACAAAACAGGTCATTAATCACATCAAAAGGAAACAGCACAGAAAGTGAACACACTCGGACGGAACGCACAGTTTACATAGAAAGTTGTCCGAAGGAAATCAAAAGACAGGTATTATGCGAAACATTTCAGACTCCTTTGTTCATTTCGCTTCTCTTTTTTTTTTTACCTGGCTGGATCTGTCCCGGTGGACATTTGCAACAAGAAACTCTGTACCGACAAATTGAATAATCTCATTCACTCCACAGGAGTTTGATCTGTTGCAATGCTGAAGGGATGAATGTGTTATTTTGAGAGGGGCTGCTGAGAGTTGTTATGGTATATACGTATTATTTGGCTGTGTTAGTTACAGACTAAAAATTCATTTGTGTCTTTAAATACAGAGGACAGTAAGGAGCAGCTATAGCCAGGCTACTTTCATAAGTGCAGTCTTGTTAGGTTAGAGTAATAAGAAATAAGTATTTTTCCTGGCCCATTTAATTAACTTTCTGACATTGAAACAGTCATAGTGTAAATAGCGTGCTGCTCTCATTCTCGTGAGTGTGTAGTAGTATATAGGAGTGTAAGGCACTGAGAGGAAAAGTCACATAACACAGCCTACACTGCAGTAACATTAGCCTGCTCGATGATTCATCTGCAAAATGATTGTTTACCACATCTGTGTTTAAACTGTGTTGGAGAGAGTACTATGTAGTTTCTTGGAGTCAGATTATTGTGGCATTATGACTGCCAATATGGATTGTAAAACAATGCCAATATCTGTGTCTGTATCTGTTTAGTGCTCTAAATATTCATATCTGTGTCTTGGTTTGAATCTAAACAGAAAGTGGGTGTGGTCTAAACCAAAGAAACTGGAGGACAACTGACTTTGGGTTTTTTGTTGCTTTTTTTGTTTAGTTTTTTTTGCAAAACTATTATTTTTCTTTCTAACTGCTTGTGATATCTGTCTATTCACCCATATAAAAGAAAAAACATGCTAAAAACATTAATCTTTTGGTGCATCCAGATGTCCTGGTCTAAACTAAATATAAAATATGAATATAAAGCATAAAAATATAAATATAAACCATGAATAGCATGCCTCCTATTTGGATCCGTCTGTGTTTCTTTTCTAACACATTAAGTGTTTCTTCCAAATAATGTATAACTATTCAGTGTCCTACACAGAATATGCAGCATGAGAAGGTTTGTGACAGTTTTAGTTCACCCCCTTTACCCATGGTCATATCTACATGCCTTCTCCTCTTTTCATGAAAACAACAGGATGTTGACTAATTCAAAGTGCTGAGACCTGCTTTCTTGTGTCCTTTTTTCATCCTGGCCACAATTCTTCTCATTCACACCCACACACATAAGAAACTGACCTCACTGAGATTGAACTGCCTAGCAAAGGTGCATGAAGTGCTGAGCAAGTGCACATCGTGTGTGGTGTTAAAAGCCCTCCACTGCAGTGCAACCTCTGGTCACCATGACAACGCTGACAGCGACATGAGATACCTGGGTTGCCATGGTCCACCACTTCCACCACTCAGGCTTCAACTTCGGCTGCTTTATATAGCAAGCATATACACTACTTACATCAGCATTACACAATTTTATAGCTTGCGCCTTCCCTTCACTCACCAGATCTCGACCAGAAGTGTGGCTTTGTATGGTATTTACTGCCTCACTACCGATCTGCAGACTGTCCCTTTGTAGTTTTAGGCAATTTCCCTTAGAATAATCACATAATCTTGGTTAAATGGATCTGGAACTGAATCATGGTGGTTAAAATAAAACGCAACCCAGAAGCACATAAAAATAATCTTTTTCAGTCGTCGGTTGATGTGAGAATTTTTCAGTTGTATGTCACACTGACATCGTAGAGTGAAATTTTTGTTTTACAATTGTGTTTAATAGGAGAAAAAATGAAAAAAATCCCATGTCACACAAGATTAGTGGCCAAGTTTTACTGTCTGTAAAAAAAAAAAAAAAAAAAAAAATTCTCGCCATTTCCTTGGGATGTTCACTGTCATGTTATGAGAAATCTGCATGTTCACACATATCTACAGATGGAGAGTACAGGGAGGTTGACAGAGTAAGAACACATCTTTATCAAGCAGGATAAAAAAAACTTTTAGCGATTTTCCAAAAACAAACCATTTTATTTTCTGACACACTGAGGGCTTTTTTTTTCCAGCAAAAATTGAGCTATTTAAAAAAAAAACTCTTCGAAGGTTATACATTTGAAAGCACCATTTTCACGCTGTAGTGTGGACTGGAAAAATCTTTTTGTAACCAATAACATTTTAATTAATGATAAAATTAAAGCAGAAAATGTAAAAAAAAATGTCAATGTAGATTCAAATTGTTTTCAAATCAAATGTAAAAACACCATATCAGAACCGGCCTGATTAATGTGGATGTAGGCTAAAGGACATGGTCAGGATCTAAGTACCAGTTGGTGCCACTATCAGCACCCAATTGAAAACTGGGAAAGTTCGGAAACTGTTGTAAAATAGGCCAACAAGTTGATTGAAAGCTTCAACTTAAAAGTGAATTAATAATTTCATGGTAAAATAAATCCTATACAAATGCCAGTAAAGTTCACGTGCTAATTATAAAGATTTACAAGTCATTCAGCGTGGATTTCTACTTTATGGGAAGGCAGTAAGGGCTGTGTGTTCAAACGTGATTGCAATGTAATATGTGCTGGGTGACATTTAACTATGCATACACGCACGCACACACACTTGCTCAAGCAAACTGACTTCATATAGACAGATATAAAAAGAATGAATCATGATAGATGAAACGCTACATGGATAAAATGAAATATGACCTATCAGAATGAACATAGATTGAAAAATAAACACGCTGCAGAAAAATTCATACGCAGAACTATGACAAGATCAATCCACTCATAACTCTTTCTCAATTTTTTGCTACAGTGAAAACCCTTTTCCACCTGCTATATAGGCTTATCAGGAAACATTAATTTACTCAATATGTTACTTTGCTCTCAACTGTCTGCAATTTGTTTGGATACTTTGATGCTCACTACATTCTCACTCTCTCTTCCTTCCTGGTCTTTCCCTGGTCTGCAGGCTGTGCGTCTCTCCTGCTGGACACTAATGAGGGACTCCATGTACTACACTATCTCAGTGACCACTCTGATCGTGGTGAGTAAAGGCTCTAAGGAGTTTCTTATGCTCCTCTGAAGCTCATGACTCTTCTCACACAGAAAGAGAAGAGATTCAAGTAGCTTTCCCTGGGGACCCATACACTCCTCGACATGTCTCTTTTCTACACACCCAGCATGATATCCGGAGTCGAGCGATGCGAACACTTCTGCGAATCGCGTTATATACACATTGCATTGCTTTTTTAAAGTAGTTGCTCTGAGTACATTTGACTTATTATACACTTGGACTGTGTTGAATAAACAATAATTATGTAAATATGAGTTCAATACAAATTCCATTACATTTTGTAAAGCTACATAAGTGGCCTGCTGTGTTCTTTGAATGAATAGGCCAAATAAAGGGTGTGTTTTCTGTTTTATGTAAACCGAATTGCCAATAAATCCGCCAGGCTGATATTGTGCAGGTCCTGTTTGTGCCACCAAAACTGCTCTGACTCCACCAGATCTCCGAATGAGTTCTACAGTACATTCTTCCATTGCTCCATTGTGCTCCTTTCAGTGGTGGACAGGGGTCAGCACGGGCACTCTGACTGGTCTGACACCTTTCTACCAGAGTCAGCATTAACTTTTTCTGGAAAAATAAGTTGATTTGAAGACATAGGCCAGCCTTTGTTACCCAAGCACATCAATGACCCTGTTTGGCTTTTTCACAGGCTTTTGGTCTTTCCTTGGCACTTTTCCTTATCTTTCCCAATTCCCTGATGCAAACATATCAACGTACTGCCTGATATATACTCTGCTTTGACAGGTCACATTCTACAGAGATATTTAATGTAACAGTGTTATTCACTTTACCTGTTAGTGGTTTTGTGTGTGTGTGTGTGTGTGTGTGTGTGTGTGTGTGTGTGTGTGTGTGTGTGTGAAGTAAAGAAGTAAATAAAAAGTGCAATATGTAAAAACTCATTTGACTTTTATAGTAACTTCAATAATATGTTCAGGTCATTTTTGAGAAAGCTGTATATTACTGCCCCCTGGTGACAAGTTAGAGTCAATACAGGTAAATTTTTTTTGTCTGTTTAACGTAAACATGTTTTTCTTTTTCCAGTTTATCTATGACGAGAAGGTTACATGGTAAGTCAGCTACATAAATTCACAGTGAATTCATCATTGTGTATATTACAATTCAACAGATTAAACTTAGCTTTACAGTGTGATATATTTATTACCATTTCAGTTATATTTTGGAGCGATAGTTTAATTGATTTGTGCTATAAAGACTTATACATTATATTTGAATCAAAAATTGTGTGTTGCTTTTTAAAGGTGGGAATCACTTGTCCTGATTTTGATGTACCTGGTGTACATTATATTAATGAAGTAAGTTTACTGGTCTTTTTCAAAGTCGAATTAAATGTGTAATAAGTATTTTTGCTAAAACGTATGATTTTTGATTACCGCTATGTCACTCAGGTGTAACTCCTACGTGGTGCATTTTTTTGAGCGGAGAAAGAAGAAAGCTACAAACTTGGGAAATGGTACAGCGAGCAGCACAGACCTTGATGACGGATGTGATGCTACGGCTGTGCTACTTAAAAAAGGTAACAACTATAAATTACAATAAATAAATAATGTATTATTAAATATTATTATAAAAACAAATCCTGTCATGTTTGAGTAAAGATTAGGAGAGTGGATGTTTCCACTGTGTTCATCTTTTCTTCTCTGTGCAGCGAATTTCCACAGGAAGCCGTCAGTACTGATGGTGGATGAGTTGCTGTCTGCGTACCCACACCAGCTCACCTTCTCTGAAGCTGGCATGAGGATCATGATCACTAGCCACTTTTCTCCACGCACCCGACTTACCATGGCCTCCCGCATGCTCATCATGGAGGTCAGGAGCACCCTTCTGGAACTCACAAACTCGCACACGCATTTTCACAAACATTAATCAATTTCTTCAACAAGGCAACTAATTTTTTTAATGTTTTTTTGATACCTTATTACATACACCTTGCTATTTTGTTTACTTAAGTAAGTTAAGGAATACATCTTATGCTTTATACAGTATGTACATAGGAATATATGTGTACTATTCAGTTATGAAATGTATATTATTTATTTGGATTTATTTGGATTTTGCATCTACATTTAGGTAAAAAAAAAAAAATACTGTATATCTGCAACCATATGCTATTTACACTCGTGTTAAAACTAGTACTAACTTTATTTTTTTTATTAAATCAGTATCTGAAGTTGAATTGGTTTCAATTAGGGGGGCCTGTACTGTGCAAACATTTTTGTAAAGCTTAATCTTTTAAAAATTACTGAAAGATTTTCCACAGAGCAGGATATCCAAAAATATTTATAAACCGTACTCTGTAAAGTGAATTGTCATTGATGCAAAATAAATAAATAAACAAAGATTGCAACAGTTGCAAAAACAGACACCTGCTGGTAAACCTAGACATCGAGAAAGACTGTGAATCACTCAAGTCTCTAAGCCTGTTGTAAAAAATAAAAGGTTGTGTAGCTCAGCAGATAGATCGGTGTGTGTTTTGCGTATGTTTACAGAGGCAGCGTCTTATCAATGGTCATTTCAGCAATGGTGATTCAGAGGTGACCGTCAAATTTCCTGTACGGCGTGGCATGGAGAACGGCATAGTGGGTGTAGAGCGAGGCTTAAATACATGGAGGAATGGGCATCGTGATGACGACACACGAGGGGCAGATCCTGGCACTGATACAGAGAATGAGAACGAGGATAATGAGAACAATGAGAATGATGAAGAAGAGGAGGAGGAAGACGAGAATGAAGGACCCTTGGTTCCTTTCCATTGCCCAGGTAGCTTGTAATAGCCTGATTAAACACAAAAACATAAGTAGACATAAGACATAAGTCTTCTATTCATGATCTTCTTTCATTATTTGTCTCTTTCTTTCTCTCTCTCTCTCTCTTTCTCTCTCTCTGTGTGTGTGTGTGTGTCTGTGTGTCTGTGTGTGTGAAGGAGGCACGTGCAATAAGGTGAAGTGGCTGTTGGCATGGCCGCTGAGTCTGCTGCTTTTCCTCACGGTACCCAACTGTGCCTCGCCTCGCTGGGAACGCTGGTTCATGGTCACCTTCATCACCTCTACAATGTGGATCGCCGGCTTCTCTTACGTCATGGTTTGGATGGTAAGAACACCTTCTTCCTACTTCATTTCTCTTTCATGATTTAGATTTTTTAAACACTTGATGTTATTCTTACTGTTCAGGTCACAATCATCGGTTTCACGTTGGGCATTCCAGATGTTATCATGGGAATTACATTTTTGGCCGCAGGCACCAGCGTCCCTGACTGCATGGCGAGCCTTATAGTAGCTCGGCAAGGTGGGCTCAAGAGAAACTAGAAATAATCCAACAAATTGTAAAAACTGGTCATATGGACCATCTTAATTTCATTCTTAAGTAATTCTAGTCTATCAATAATAATTGTTAAGATTTTCTTGACTTCCTAATATTTTTCGCTTATGTACTTTAGATGTTAACACACAAAAAAAATTGTTATTTTTTTATTTTATATATAAATCTTGGATGCCACTAACGATTACAGATTAATTGTAAAGTGTATTAAGGAAGTTGTTTTGGGTGGATATTTCTTTCAAGGACAGATTAAACTATGTATTTTTAACTGCTGGTTATTTAGATGTTTTCATTTTTGTTTTCCTTATATTGTTTGCCAGGCCTAGGCGACATGGCGGTGTCTAACTCCATTGGCAGTAATGTTTTTGACATACTGGTTGGTCTGGGGCTGCCCTGGACTCTTCAGACTCTCGCTGTCGAGTACGGCTCAACAGTGAGTAACCAACAAATATGATTGTTATGACATAACCAACAGAATGTGCTGTTTATAATGTATGAAATCCTGTATATGATGAATTTTCTCACATTATAGCCACTATATAATGAACAAAGGTAAGTACACCCCTAACCTTTCAGCAATCATTGTAGAACATATTTTCTCACAATAGTATAGAAATGAAACTTGGATATATTTTTGAGTAGCCAATGTGCAGCTTGTATAGTATGGACTATGATGTTTGCGGATGATATTGTGATTTGTGGTAAGA
Organism: Silurus meridionalis; assembly: GCF_014805685.1. Classification (NCBI taxonomy): domain Eukaryota; kingdom Metazoa; phylum Chordata; class Actinopteri; order Siluriformes; family Siluridae; genus Silurus; species Silurus meridionalis. The sequence goes on from NC_060885.1 coordinate 15,539,118, forward strand.
GTAGTGAGCAGGTGGAGAAGAGCCTGGAGAGGTGGAGGTACACGCTGGAGAGAAGAAGAATGAAAGTCAATAGGAGTAAGACGGAGTACATGTGTGTGAATGAGAGGGAGGGCAGTGAAGTGGTGCAATTGGGGTATCTGTAAGAGTGAAAGGGAAAGTTTATAGGACTGTGGTGAGACCTGTGATGTTGTATGGTTTAGAGACAGTGGCATTGCATAAAAGACAGGAGGTGGAGCTGGGGGTAGCAGAGCTGAAGATGTTGAGTTTTTCGTTGGGAGTGACGACGATGGACTGCACATGCAGGAGGTTTTGGAGACAAGATGAGGGAGGCAAGATTGAGGTGGTTTGGACATGTGCAGGGGAGGGACATGGGGTATATCGGTAGGAGAATGCTGAGGATGGAGGAAAAGATCAAGACCAAGGAGGAGGCTTATGGATGTGGTGAGGGAAGACATGCAGGTAGTTGGTTTTAAAGAGGCAGATGTAGAGGACAGGAGGGTATTGAAACAGATGATCTGCTGTGGCAACCCCTAATGGGAGGAGCCAAAAGTAGACGAAAAAGAATGGGCAGTTTGTATAGCAGTACAGATTTCACCTTCAGCTTCCTCTGCAATGCAGTTGTCATATTGGTGGTGTATTTGGAATAGTTATTATATTGGAAAATTGCCATTCGGACCAGTTTCTGAAAGGAGAGCATCATGTTCTGCTTCTGAGACATAGCACGAGGACTAAACTTCTTTGATGGACCCTTGTGAGGCCTGTTCTGAGTGGAACCCGTCTTGGAAAACCTCTGTATGACCCTGACCACTGTGCTGTAACTCAATTTCATGGTGTTATTGATCTTCTAATAGCCAAGGCCTAAACATCCAGTGGTCAGTATGAGAGAATTGTACTTAAAGCACAAAATTTTAACTGCATTAATACAAGATACACAAATTTGTCTGGTCCTGTCAAGTAGACACAAAATGAACATAATAAATAGGTCATGCAGCTTTGCATGGTTACACGGCGTACAGCCAAAAATGGCTGTATGTTGAGTCATATATGTTTTATTTTCAGAGGACAGTAAATCTGTACTGTTATAAAAGCTGCACATTGACTACTCTAAACTATATCCAAGTTTCATTTCTTGAGAAGAGGGTTGCTGAAATGTGCATATATATATATATATATATATATATATATTATTTCTTAATGTAGGAAGATGAGGAATGAGTGATCAAAATGAAAGAGTTAGAAGAAGGATGAAACTCCTTGTATCCAAGAGAAACATTGTGTACACCTGTTAGATGACTTTGAAAGTTCTTGTCTACTCCTTGCACATGTTCAGAATGTTCCACCGCTCCTCTTACACAAATACAGAGAGCTTATTTTGGAAGCGATGTGCAGCCGATCTGTTTTGCTGGTCTGTCGTTTTTTGTTAAAGCCTAGTCCACTTGGAAGATACATGGCATTCTGCTGATTTAACCAACACCTTAAATTTTCTTTCTCCACATTTAGAAATAAATACATCCACTTGTTTTGAGCAGTAGATTTTCAACAGATGTGTGCGTTCAGGTTTTAAAGCCTGTGTGATAGGAAGTAATCTCTCAGTGTTGTCATGAATTGTGTACCCTATAAGCCACTGCACATCATGGGACTATGTTACATGTCACAAAAACCTTTTGTTTTTGTTTTGTGTTGTGTGTTCGTTTAAATGTGTGCATGGTAATCATTTTTTTAGACTTGCATCAGCTTCCTCTTCAATAGGTGTCACAGCCAGAAACCAGGGACAGATATAACGTTTATCAAATTCTCACCCAGTGCTTAGACTAGGCTGAGCACTGGACTCAAATAACTTCACCCACTGAAAGAGTGTGAGTTTAATACAGTATTTAGGCCAGTTATGTATAGAGAACTATATATAGTAAGGTCACCCTGTAAAGATTTTCCTAGGTCAACACATACTGTATTTCAGATTTTTGTTCTTGCACAATGTGGTCTGTAGTTTGAGCACTACAGGGATAGTGGTTGTACAGTAAAAATCCTAATCCGTTTGGGTTGTGGCACTAAGATGTGCATGTTGTGTTTTGTTGCTCTGTACCAGTTAAAAAACACTAATAGTAACTAATATTTAAATCTCGTGGTTTTATTTAGATTCATCTCAACAGCAAAGGTCTCATTTTCTCCGTTGGACTGCTCTTAGCATCTGTGTTTCTCACGGTAAGACATAAGAATTGATGGATGGGTAGATGGATAGATGGATCGATTTATTTATTGCTTGTGGCAACTTGTAAAGTGATATTGTTTCTGAGTATTTTTGTATTTGTCTTCATATAGGTCAATTGATAAAGCTGTTAAAAGAATTCAGAGCTGATGATTCTGTTTTTCAGGTTCTGGGTGTTCATCTGAATAAGTGGACCCTGGACAGACGTCTTGGCTTTGTGTGTCTCCTGATGTATGCTGTTTTCCTGTGTTTCTCCATCCTTATTGAATTCAATGTCTTCATTTTTGTCAATCTGCCCACTTGCCATTGACACCACTTTTCTTGATCACTACCCTCTCTTGGTCGGTTTCCATGAGGACTTGTCATTCCTTGTCTAAGGAAAGTCTGACCTGTCCTTTATGAACACTTTCTTCTCGATCCAGTAAATCCTCCCTTTTTTCCACTTGTGATGGAGCATTCGGTTAATGGCTTTGGACAGTGGAAAGAGGAAAGGAGAGGAGCACATATGCATGGTGGATCTGTTCAATGATGCAAACTTCTCTGACAGGACCGGGAGATGGACAAAGATGACTACTGCCTGGTTTGATGTGAAAACAAAAAGGTTTGAATTTTTTATATGAATATTAATAACTGAATTGTTATTGAAATAATTTAGGATTTCGTGTGTGTGTGTGTGTGTGTGTGTGTGTGTGTGTGTGTGTTTTGACTCATTTTTGATTTATTAGCTGCTAAACTGGCTAAAACAAGTCTGACTGAAGACAATGATGTACTGAGCACTTATGGATACACAGAATTTATGATTTTGAAAGATTTCTTAAGAGATTACTTTAGGAGTAGCTGAAAGGTACTGGTGACCTGTTACATATTCTTATGGACAATACTAATGTGGTTAATCATGTGACTGGAGATTATCATGGGCATTAAACCCAGACTGTGTAGGTTAAACCTCCCTTACCAGCTCTGTCTGGATGCCAGGGATTATCGAGAATGGAGGATTTTTAATATGATAATAAATAAGAGTATGTTTAATAATTGACCAGATGACGAGTAGGAAAGCTTGAAAGGTTGCTGTACATGAACAGATAATGGTATTTATAGTTAACTAGCTCTGGATATATTTTCCCTTTATGGTTATGGTGAACATGTAAGTATCATTGCTACATGGTAGAATAAACTTTCAGTCAGGGCTGTACTGTAGTCGTCTTGCCAAAACTAAACTATTTATGGTAACATTGAAAAAGATAATATGTTGATGCTGATATAAGAAATGTGTTCAAAAATGTTTTTTATTCATTATTTGTTTTACCAGTTACTCTGTATATATGGAAGCAGAGATTTGTCTATTTATTAATTTATTGAAAACTATTTATGCACATTAATTTTGTATTGTAGTCCTAAAACAATCCACAGCTGTCCCAAAGAAAAGACCAGCCACGCTTTGTCACTTTATCTTTGAAATGTATTTTTTTTTTTTTTTTTATGAAAGCTTTTTAGCATGCCAGAGTGGAATGACCAGTGTGAGAGGTCAGCAGACAGTGTTTTACTTAGTGGTTCACTCTGTTCAGTAAAAAAGATGTCCACCATGAGGACCATGCAAACTCAAGTAGCTGATTAGCAGGTATACATCCTGGTAAAATGACGCTATTGTCTTAGATCATAGAATTTCAGCAAACACATATTTTATGCAGATAATATGAATCCAAACATCATCTCTATATAAAGGAAGGCTCATATGTTCAGACTGTTTTTACACAACCTAATTGGATCATCTGGGTGGGAGAGTGTCTTCACTTGAAGATGAAAAACGTCGTTATCATGAATCTGCCTGAGAACTGTGAATAGTGGTACAGCATCTTTAAAGCTATGAGCTGTATCTCATCCGAGGGCTTAAAAGACTTTCAGTAGCTCTCCAAATCCAGCTACAATAACACAACCCAAGTCCCTCTGTCACAAGGCACATTATCTGAATATATATATATATATATATATATATATATATATATATATATATATATATATATATATATGGTCTTTACATGGTCTTGCTGTTTATGTCTGAACAGGAGAATTTAGCTAAAATAAGCCTAACTGTAAAATCAGCAAAGTATTTTTAACACAAAGAAACTGTTTGTACTTTATAATGCAAAATTGTTTCAAGAGGTTATCCGCTATCAAATTGAGGATGTGCATCAACTTATATAATATGTACATAGTGTAGCTCATAAAGCTCATTTTTTCCAATTGTACACTGTTAACTTTTAAGAGTGCTTCTTTCTAGTTACAATTTCTGCCATATCCTTTTCCTTTTGCTACTTTGGTAGAAAAATCTGAAAAGATCATTATTAGATTTGCCATATTGATAAATGTGTTGGTGTATTACTTTGTAGGAGTGTCATTCTCTCTTCCCAAAAAAACAACAACAACAACAACACAGCAAAGGCGGTAGCAATAGGTCCGATCAATGTGTGTCATTTGTTCTTAATGAATAATTTGCTTACTCCAGATAGAATGTATGGTATGGAACTGTTTTTTGTTTGTTTGTTTGCTTGTTTGGGTTTTTTTGTTTTTGGACTATAAGGGTTGTTCAGTATTAGTTAGTTATTTCTTTTGTGGTTCTGTTGTAAAAGGTTTATTTGACACTTGAAGGCAAACAGGGTTCAAGTTAAAGATCCGGTTTTATTTATAATGCAATAATAATACATGTGTGCATACAGTGTTTTTTCTTATTTGTCCTGAAAATAATACACTTTACAACCTTCTAGCTTAGTTACATAATTCAGTCAGTCAAGGATAAGATTGCAGACTGATTTTTTTGTTGTTTTTGTTATTCTTTTGCTTTATTTTGCTTTATTTAACATGTACACAACAGCATCGACTTCGGCATTTAAAATGAACATGCTCCTTAATCATTTAATTTCTGTCATTACAACCTTTAAAATGCTACTTCCACATTTTACTTACGTTCTCTAAGACTTATTCTGTCAGAGACAGGCTACTACACTGATACAGTTCTTGTGAGCTGCGCTAAAAGGCCAGTGCCAGTTAAAAATCATCGTTTTTAGTATTGTACTTTGCTGCTGTTCCTTTATATACACAACAATCACACTGATTAAAAGCGAGGACAAGCACAACTTATTACAGCGTTCTTATAACATTTCCACTGCATATATTCTAACCAGAGGTGAGAGAGGTGTTTTTTTTGTTTGTTTGTTTCATTTCTTTAAATAAGATCAGTGTTTCTGAACACACAAATGTGATACTTACATGGTGGCGCATTGCTGATGTACATATATACATATATGAAAATGTATTTATATTTTTTGTTGTTACCTGTATATCTGTTAACTATATTTTCATAGATACTGTATGATGTTTGGGTCCTCATTTGTGTTTTGCCCTTCGGTTCGCTAGGTCGCATGAAGATATTTTAATATAAGAAAACTGTTGATTATTATTATTATTATTATTATTATTATTATTATTATTATTATTATATAATGGTGGGCACTGATGCAAAGCAGCAGTGGAATTAGACCTCTTAGATCATTGCATGTTTTTCAGGTGAATACTGCTGGATCTTTCGATTCGTTAATGACAGTGTCAGTCCCAGGTTAAGTCAGGATCAAAGGTTTATACAATATGAGACAAAATGAAAAAGAATTGTTTGCTTTATGTACTAAAGTATTTTGTTCAGGTGATTCAAGTGTATATCAGAGTACATTTTTGCTACTCCAACTTAAATAAAAATGATCTTTGTTAAGGCCAAAAGATTTTTTGCTCTACTGATTATTAATCTTCATGTTGTAACCACCTACAGTAAAATATTTCAAATACAAGCACGCATGAAATGACTGGGATCTTTTTTTTCTTCTGTGAATCTGCAAAAGGAATGCTATCTTTGGGTTTAGACTGAATGGGCTCAATTAGTTACTCTGACTCAGCTGATGGGTGAGGAGGTTCAAGGAAAGGAGGGAAACTGCAATATGGCAGTGAAGGTTCTGTTCCAGCCCCAAACTGCAAAAGCTACAGTTCTTTACTGTTACCATTTTAGCTCTAGAAATATTTAAGATTGTTAATAATGTAGGTTTTTTTTCCTGAAATAATTGCTTATTTTGTCTGAAATATTTGTAAGGTTTTGTTGATTGTTTTGTATTTAACAATAAAACACAGCAAATTAATGCTTTTACTGCTATTAGATAAAGGGATGTTTTATAGGTATAAATGATATTAGCAGTCAAAGAAGATCCTAAAGCCACCATGTGGCCCCTAAAGAATGTAGGATTTAAAAATATAAGTATATAATATAATACATATAAATAAAGTGTTGAATAGGCTGGACACTTTGAACAAAATTCATTCATCAGCAAAGGTGCTGAACAGCCGATTTGTGCTTTTGAAGTTTTTTGTACATATATGTATATTTACATACACAAACATTTATTAATATATTTTTAAATTATGGTTTGACACACTTTGACATACAAAAGTGCATTGCGTAAATGCAAAGTAGCACAATATGCTCAATTTTAATAGTGAGAGTAATAGTATATTAGTGTAATAGTAATTGTGTACCTGGAAAAATAAAATAAAAAATAAATTGCACGATGAAAAATAACACTATTATATGCACTCTGCACTGCCAGGTAATGTCCCTGGACTGTAGGCTTAGACAGAAGAAAGTAATTGATTAAAGGTGCCTTTAAAAGGTGCATCAGGGGTGCACGTTGCCCTTGAACTACACATATGCAGGATCTGTATGGGGCTGAACAGACTGCAATGTGTAACAGCACAGTTCCGGGTTCTCCAGCCTTAAATGTACACAGGGAACCTGCAAAAAAAATTAAAATAAATAGACTGTACGGGAACAATTCTTACAGCCCTCAATTAAACCTGAATTTTGGAAACATTTTGCCCTAACATTGCCTTGTAGTCTCGGTTGTGTCCTGTATTCGCTCCGGTGCTTTCTGGGAATTGTATTTTCTGCAGGTTCTGGAAACGTTGCAGTGACGTTGCGATAACGTGACGTAACGTTAGCGAGCTGGAGGCAGTTTGACAATCACTTCCGCCTGTTTTTCTTCGCAAGTCTTTGTGTTAAAGGTTGTAGCCAAAAGGAAAAAAAGGGGTTTATGTGCTATAAAGTGTTTTGTTCTCTGGTGAATAAGAAGCTCGTGTAAATAAAGCTGATGGAGGGCAGTAATGGGAGCAGCTCGAAGTGGGCGATGGAGCGGCGGATGGAGGGGCTGGTGAACAAACACATGGCAGACATGGCACTGGAGACACTTCAGCAGCGACTCTCGGCCGTGTCCCAAGAAATGAACCATTTGTCTGCTGAAATATCCAGACGGGAAGACTCTAAGAGGGTTCAGGATTTCCCGCGGCGGACTGAGCCGCACTTCCTTGTCGGCTCCTTCCCGGAGTCTTCTAACGAAGAGCCAGTAGACGAGAAAAAGTTGATGGCAAACACATCCTCATCCTCAGCAGGTAGGCGGGTAGAGGAGTGCACTGAGGTTCATCCTGCAGCTCACCGCACACCTTTTCACTTAACAACGAACAGACCCCTGCTTTTCTATAAACGACAATCATTTACTGCCATAATAATGACCTTTAAAGACTAGAGATTAGTTCAGGATAAGATGTTTTACAAGAAATAAACCTATGAACGTTTCTGCCCTCAACAACATTGTCCCATCATTACTCTCCAATAACAGTATGTCTTGAAATGTGTGTTATGTGTTTATTCCCCTTATACCACACACTGACACACACTTCTTCTACTTCTTCTTTCGGCTGCTCCCGGATCATCACAGTGGATCATCCGTCTCCATACCCCCCTGTCCTCTACATCTGCCTCTTTCAAACCATCTACCTGCATGTCTTCCCTCACCACATCCATAAACCTCCTCCTTGGCCTTCCTCTTTTCCATCTTCCTGGTAGCTCCATCCTCAGCATTCTCCTAGCAATATACCCCATGTCCCTCCTCTGCACATGTCCAAATGATCACAGTCTGGCCTCTCAACACAAATCACTCCTGTCACTCTTCTCCACCCTGCCTGCACTCTTTTCTTCACTTCTCTAACACACTCTCCATTACTTAGCATGTTGACCCCAGGTATCTGAACTCATCCACCTTCTCCACCTCTTCTCCCTGCAACCGCACCACTCCACTGCCCTCCCTCTCATTTACACACATGTACTCTGTCTTACTCCCACTGACTTTCATTCCCCTTCTCTCCAGCGCATATCTGCTCACTACTCTCACCACAAATCACAATATCATCCGCAAACATCATAGTCCACGGAGACTCCTGTCTGACCTCATCCTTCAACCTGTCCATTTCCACTGCAAACAGGAAAGGGCTCAGTTCCGATCCTTGATGCAATTCCACCTTCAAATTGAACCCATCTGTTTTGTCTACTGCACACTTCACTACTGTCACACTGTCCTCATACATGTCCTGCACCACCCTCGCATACTTCTCTGACACACCTGACTTCCTCATACAATACCAAATAACAAATAATACCAATAACACTCCTGGTTTAAAAAAATTGTCCAAACTTAAAAATGGCAAGTACTTTTAATGGTCCTGACAATAAATAATTGATCAGGACGTGAACAAGAATGAAACAAGCAGATAGTCAGTTTGTATGGGATAGATTTCCAGTTTTTCTTTAGATTTCTTTACATGCGTATGCCTTGTTACATTTCGAAAGATGTCAGTGAATTAAGTAGTTGATGTGTAGTTAGAAAATGTCGTGAACCCCGACAAATGTAAACATTTTAATCATGGGTTTACCTTTGCGAACAAAAAGACAATAAAAGTGAATCTCCCTTTTTCTAGCGTTTTCAAGGAACAGTTCAGTGCAGTAAAAGTAAACATGCAAAATGATTGAAATTCCCCCTTTTTTTACATTTTTACATTTAATACTATGGAACGTAACATTGCAGAATAGTTCCTGTTATGACTTGCATTGTATCAGCTATAGTCATTTTCTCCCCTAAGACCAGCAGCAATGCTTTATTCCATACTGGAGTTCTGAAAATGTACTAACTGTTACAAAGCAGTAACTTAAGAATCCTTTCATGAATATTTATATCTCCTTAGAAAACATGTCACCACATCAACAATATTTTTTTTTCTTTGTAAAATGACAATATATTTTGTTCAGTTATAGGCTTAGATTACGTGGAGCGTTTGCGTGGGGGAGTTACTATAAATGAGTTGTTTCTGTGGAGCTACTCGTTTACTTCTATTTGAATGAGTGTATGAATATAAACATTATTTGAATGACAGCTGACTTCAGAGCGGGGCTGTTATAGAAAATTTATCAACACGTTCTGACCTATCACTTACAGAACGTGTTGATACATTTTCTATATTCATACCCTAACCCTATCTATTTTGAAATGTGTGAATGGGTGAAACATGCTGTCATATCTGATAAATTGTGAAATTTCCTTAACACTTGAATGCGGGAAGTAAAATATACAGTATATGGACAAAAGTATTGGGACATTTGACTTTTCCAACCATATGTGATTCTCTCTGATAATGTTACCACCATGTTAAAGGCACTAAACTAGGAGACACAAACATGTTCCATCATGACGGTTCCCCTGGTCACAAAGCCATCTACATGAAGATAAATTGATTTACTTGAGTTGGAGAGGAAGATCTTGAGTGTCCTGCTATAGAGCTCTGACCTCAACCCACAGAACACCTTTGGGATGAATTGGAACACTGAGTGCACCCCAGGCCTCCTGACTCTACATCAGTAACTGACTTTACTAACATCCTTTTGGCTGAATGAGCACTCCAAAATCTAGAGGAACATCTTCCCAAAAGCGTGGAAAAGCATATATGAATCTTGTGGCCAGGTGTCCACAAACTGTTGTCCGTATCATTTAAAAGTAAATGTTTACATCTACATTTAAAACTGATTTGTGCATCACACTTTATTTTCACAGGATCAGCTTGATAATTCCACAGAAATGCTTATTTTTGCACAATCGATGAAGCTCTCTGGAAGAAATTAAAAAATTCAGCCGGTCAAGCGCTGATCGTAATCATGTCCTTTTACGTTTTAAAACACTAGAAACTGCGTCTCAAAGAAAAATCATCTCACTCCTGCTGGAGATAAAAGAAGAACAACAGAGGCAGTGGGCTGTACTGAAAGACCTTCAAGTAATGATTCAAGGACACATGTGTGAGGAGGATGTTGAAACTCTGGAAATAGATCTCCCGCTACAGACAATGGAACAGCTTGATGAAACAGAGAGATATTTGGAGAACGATGGAGCACAGAAAAGAATGGTAAAAACCCAATAAAAATATCATCTGAGATTTGGTTCATTTATGTTGCCTGGCATTTTTAAACCTTGTAGTACTTTTCGAATTTACGTTATAAATCATAAACATGTACCTGTCTCTCATACCTTTCATGCTACTATAAAAAAAAAAAACGATATATATTTGTTGTATAATTTATGTATCACAAATTATTTGCTCACATTTGTATGCGTTCTGTGTAACTCCAGGTGTCTCACCTCTCCCGGATGGGTGGTGCAACAGTGGATGATGCAGTTAGACGTTTGATGCAGGCAGTTTTGTCTTTTAGCGTTGGTTCCGAGCTGAACTGGGTTGGTCGAGGACAAAAAAGAAGCTTTAGAAATACCAGACTACAGGGAGTTTTGTTTCGTAAGTAGTCATGGGAAATGTTGTTTATGTACGAGAAGATGGTATCATTTCATAAATTTGAAGGCTAAATAAAACGTGCATGGGTTTGTGATGTTTAAGTGTGGTTAGGTCCTATGTTACTAGTACTAGTATGTGTTACTAAGGTTTTTCACACTGTGTACAGGAGCGTTAAAGAAGACCCCTGTAGGAAAGGAGGCCACACACCACCAGTTTGCAGACGTAGTAAAGAAGTGGCTACGATTTGCTCCATTCAGACAAGGAGGCAGTGGGCGGAGACAGCATTACAAACCTCCTGTAGAATTCATGTGTCCTAATTATAATACTGATACAGAAGGGTGACAATAGTGTCTTATCTTGTTTTCAAACACATTTCAAAAAGTAATATTTCAATAAAAAAAACACATTTTGTTTTACTGTGAATTAGGATTTTTTTTGTCCGTTTGTTTGTTTGTTTGTGAGCCTTCTAAAGGAAGATCTTCTATTTGCTGCTCCCAATAGGGGTCGCAACAGTGAATCATCCGTCTCCATACTACCCTGTCCTTTACATCTGCCTCTTTCAAAACCAACGACCTGCATGTCTTCATTCTTCTACCTATGTACCCCGGGTCCCTCAATCGCACCTCCCTCACCTTGTCTCCAAAATGTCCTACATGTGCTTTCACTCTAATAAACTCATTTCTAATCCTGTCCATCGTCGTCACTCCCAATGAAAATCTCAGCATCTTCAGCTCTGCTACCTCCAGCTCCACCTCCTGTCTTTTAATCAATCCCACTGTCTCTAATCCATACAACATCACAGGTCTCACCACAGTCCTATAAACTTTCCCTTTCACTCCTGCAGATACTCTTCCATCACAAATCACTCCTGCTATCACTTTTCTGCACCCACTCCACCCTGCCTGCACTCTTTTCTTCACTTCTCTAACACACTCTCCATTACTTTGCTCTGTTGACCCCAGGTACCTGAACTCCTCCACCTTCTCCACCTCACTGCAACCGCACCACTCCACTGCCCTCCCTCTCATTCACACACATATACTTTCCCTTACTCCTACTGACTTTCATTCCCCTTCTCTCCAGCGCATACCTCCACCTCTCCAGGCTCTTCTCAACCTGCTCCCTACTCTCACCACAAATCACAATATCGAGACTTCTAAAGAAAGATACAACAGGAAAATGGATCTCACTGGATTCTGTAAAGTGTAGACAATTTTGTTTATGTCCTAAAGCCATTTAAAAGCAGTACATATTTTGGTTTTCTGAATAATTAAATGTTTTCATTTGTTTAGTGATTATGTTCACTATCATTATTTACATAATACTTAATAGTTGGAAGACATATTCTGGCTTTACTAGTTTTACTCGCCTATATTCTTATAGATAACACAATTTAATTGAAATGTCATTCGTGAGGCTTAAACTTCACACCATATGATTGTCCGGATGTGTGAAGATCATAAGTGCCTTTCTAAAAAATTGACAATAGACTTTGTCCAGGGCATTATTCCATATGATTATTCCATATGAGAAGACAACATAAAACATTCTGTTAATGATTCTGTTAATGAACTCATTCAAGCATCAGAATGAATAGAGATTAATTTGCTGACTTTCATTTGATTTCCTGGTGATCTTATCCTTGTGCAAGCCATATATCTAGCAGGCTTTTTAAAAACGTACAGAAAGTGTTTTTGGGAAAGAAAGATTTAAAGGAGTAACTGATCTTTTGAATGAGTATTTCTAGCTAAATCTGGTATTGGAATTATAACTCTAAAATATAATTAAGGGTTATCAGTATGAATGATAATCTGATCACTAGTAGAGCAGTAGGCAGTCAATGGATGTACATTTGTTTCTGCATTTTACTTGATTAAAAAAATCAAACAAAGAGTTTAAGGCTATTATTTGACTATATTGATGCAGACTTGCATGTTACACCACATATTTTGATTATATACTTAATCAATTCACAGAGATATGTTTGTAAAATATTAATGCTCTACACATTTATTGGTTTACTAATGCACACCTTATATCAATTGTCCTACCATTGAAGACCTAATGTAGGCTACCAAACTATATAAATTATATGAATAAAAGTCACCAATCAGCATCACCTTAAAATGAACCTTGCGCTATAATGCTAAAAGCAAAACAATATTTTTTATTCATTTTAGTGAAATTGGTGAGACAGTGGGTAGCATCATCTCAAAACAACAGGATCCACAGTTCAATCATGAGCTCAGGTTATTGTCTGTGTGGAGTTTCATATGTTGTGTGGGTCCTTCATATTCTCCGGCTTCCTCTTAACTACCAAAAACCTGGGTAGGTTGAGTGGCTACTTTAATTGGCCCTATGTATATATGTCAACACATAACTGATCTGAACTCACACACACACACACACACAATTGTGTGACTGATCTGTACAACCCGGACTCAACACACACTCATACTCACTTCACACATCCATGTGTTCAGTACCACTCACATTGCATCACTTCATTACCATAAACTGTTTACAGGTTTACATTTTTGCACATATTTTCTGGATTGCTGTTATTACTCTTTTGCACAACATTTTGTTTAAATGTTTTGCTACTGTTCACTTTATGTCTCTTACACACCACAGTGTGTAATATACAACAGGTTTACTGGCAGAGCTATTTGGTGTTTTGTGTTTATGTCTTACACTGTCCTGTATTGTCTTGTACTGTCTTGTGTTGTCTTGCACTGTCCTGTGTTGTCTTTGCACTGTTTGCACCAGGTTGCACACATGCACTTTATGTGGTGAGGACACTTACTAGTCCTCGGCCCTGTGTTTTCTGTGATTGTTGTATGTAGCACCAGGGTTCAGGAGGAACATTGTTTCATTTCACTGTGTTATGCGTCAGCTATATATGATTGAAATGACAATAAAAGCTTCTTGACTTGATGTGTGTGTGTGTGTGTGTGTGTGTGTGTGTGTGTGTGTGGCAACCCTTTCAGGCTGTATTCCTACTTTGTTCCAAGATATATGGTCTGGATTCCCCACTATCTTGCTCAAGATACATATGCAGCCAGTGAAGATAGATGAATAAATGTTAGTATATAATCTGGAATATTTGGATTTACTCATGTGTACATGCAGTATACCTCAGATATCACGCACATGGTTTATTTGTCAGCAATATTACCTGCGATCTGATCTAAATGTACCTCCATTAGTGTAGTCTTGTGTTATGTGTATCATTATTTATCATCATTAAATATGCTTTGGCACATGAATTAAGGCGGGACTAGCCAAACAAACTCGAACAAACACAAATGAGGCTATTTGTTTTGAGTCCAATGGGAAAGTTATAACATATTAAAACCACAAATGATATTTGGTGGGTAGAGAAGGCTCCATCTGTTTGATATAGCTTACCATGTGTGAGTGTAAACAAATAGCAGTACTTGCTGAAGACACTGTTTCTCAGTGGGGTTCCTAAAGAGTTACTAAACAGTGGTTGTTATCACAAACACAAACATCATGTCTATCTTATCCATTTATTTATTTTGTCATTTGAATGAGCTGAATTTATTGTGGTTCACGATTGAAATGAACCCACAGAGATACTGCAGAGTCTATGGAAACACTTCTGCGTTAAGAGAGGTTAAAGGGTGCAAGGTTTGTTTGTTTGTCTTTTTTTTTAATCCTGATGTTTATAGACGTGTTTTACTGCAGCTGGATGTCTATTGGTTAATCATTAGCTTCAGCATGGAGTGATCGGTCTTCAGCGGGCTATCGATCAGGACATCGCCATGCTTTTATAAGTGAATTTGGATATGTCTCAAACAAAGACCACGTCCCCGGCCAGGAGGTTCCACCGAGAAACCACGTGATCCTGAAACCCGACGCGGATTTACTTTTGTTCTCCGGACATTGTCTTTTTTTTTTCTCTCTCGCTTTTTTGCCGGGAGAGGTCGCATATATTCTATCCAAACGAGAACCCAGTCATTATGGAAGATCTCGTTCCTCTAGACTAGAAGAGGAACTCCTCCTAGCTTAGTTATGGACCAAACTCAGAAGGTAACACAGAAGTATGTGTTTGCGATGGAAAAGTGGGCTGTGAACGGCGTGTAGTTGGAGTTGTGTTTTGGGTCCGGACATCGCCGAGGTGAGCGTTCTGCCTTTATTATGTGTTCGAGATGTAGAAATGTTCCTGTAGAATTCTTTCCGAAAGCTTTAACAAAAACAGTTAAAACCACTACTGTTTCTGCGTCACTGTTTCTGCGTTGTTTGCGACACATTGTAGATTAAAAACAAGCCCAGGAAAAGGAGTGGAAAGAAGGGTTGTTTGTGACAGTGTTGAACTCGCTGTGTACGCGTATTTAATAAGAATTAGTTTGCACCTGTTTGTTGCACAGTTTCTTGACCAACTTTGTACATTTCGGCTATTAAATGCCGAACCAGCACCTGTTTTTGCAGTAAGCTTTCCAAAAAAACCCTCCCAGTCCCTGCTCATGTACCCAGTGAGTAAAGTGCAGGCACACAAAGAAGCAGTGTGGGAACAAAACAAACCTGAAACACTGTGTAACCAATTTACTGTGATTAAATCTTTCCTGTTTTACTCACCGAACCCGTGTTATTGTTTGTAAAAAACTTGTGGACACTCAGTGGATCATCTCACATGGAAATGTGTTTGTTTAATGGTTGTCTCATCTGGATACATATTCAATGCATCATGAAGAAGAGGAAAACCTGTCTTTTATCACTGGTTTTTCTTTCTCCCTGAAAACCCAGGTTTGAAATATCTGGTGGAAACCAGGGTGTCTGGGTGAAGGTTAAAAAAATCACAACCAGGGTTTGGTTTTAATTTTTGTAGGTTTATTTTTTTTAGGTAAAAGAGACGTAATGTACGTAAGATGTACGCTTGAAGTTACATTCCATCAACAATGACTGGTACAATTAATTAGTTATATGTTTTATAGCCTAGTTTACATTTGATTATGAGAGGAAATCATTATTAGGCTAGAAATAGTCTTTCTGAATAGATTATTGATCTATTTTAAAAATCAATTCTGAATTCAGTTCATCAGAATCATATCAAAACATGCCAGATTGACCAACATCATGCCTTTGCCTTAAGAATTGAATTCGTATAATTATATGGTTGAGCTTAAACTCGGAAGTCAGTGCTTCTATTCATACAAGCCAAAGTGACATGCTGTTTTTCTATTGCGCTAAGAAAATAGATATGCTGCTTAAACCGTGTGTCCGTGTCTCTCCTACGCCTGTGAAATGGGTTAACACACTTGGTTTCAGTGGGATGCTGGCGCATACATCATTTGAGATAAGGGTGATCAGGATGCCCGAAGCACGTAATAAAAAGGTTTTTTTTATACAAAGTATTAACATGTAATAAATCAATGTTTTCCCTCAACCATGGTTGAAAACAAAGTGTAAGTTGTTTGTTTTGATGAAATGGAGATGTCATGATTTTTTACATTCCTAAGAGATTGATGGCGTTAGTCAGATTTAAAATTGAGTATCTGCTGAAACGAGTATAGCAGGCTGTCTTGTCGTGATTCAGCATTACAGCATGTCAAGGGGTTTATGCTAGGCATCTGGATTATTAGTAGGTATATTGTACTGAACCTGTACTAGTGTTTATGTTCTTTTCTGTGTCAGTTGAGTTGGTTAATCCATATGGCATAATGTTAATCCTGCATTCTTTTCCTAGCTGTTTTTGTTAGTAATAAGGAATAAGGAGTCACAGAGCATAGATTTATAGAGAAACAATTTTCAGGGTTCCCTTAGTGAAAAAACTGGCAAGTTGCCTTGCAGTGTCTCATTACAGTGTCTAATGAAATTTGAACCACCGCAATTTGGTAACAAGCCCAGGAAGTTCACTTAGTTGTCACTGTGTGTTATACACTACATCATTTTTAAATCTGCTGGCTGGGAAATAAGAATTTAATTTTCTCCTACAGGTGTGCAATAGTGCAATACAGTAGTTCAGACATACAATAGATACAACACTGCTGTCATTTTGAGGTGTGGTGTTATTACATTTAATATACAACTTACAGATAACACTGGATAAAAAACAAAATAGTCATTTTTGAAACCAGGAAACTGTCAACTTAAGCAAACCAAACCAAAACAAACAAACCAGGAATAGCATCTATAGAAACACACTATGCAAAAGATTTTAATAGTTCCTACATATATTTATTATGTATTAATATTTGTAAGGAAGTGTGACAACTTAAGTTGTGTAAGCTTAAGTTGTTACAGGGGAGGGACAGGACTTTTTTTTTTTGCCTAATTTATGATCAGGTCATATCCACATTATTGTTTTGTTGTTGTTGTTTACTTTCACAAGTCTTTACCAAACACAACAAAAAAACCAACTGTATACAGGTGCCACTGACATCTAAAAGTAAATAGCGTTAATATGATTTTGTTATTGGATACTAGGAATTAAAGCATTTAAATAGATTCACTGCAGATTGACACCTTGATTCATTTGTATTGACATTTGTATTGACTAACAAATGTTATTTGTATTCATTTGTATTGACTAACATGCCAACTGTGTGTAGGAGAAGAATTCCACTTTTTTATTGGATTTAGTAGATTTGTAGAAAGAGAAAAAAGAACACTTAGAGATAAAGAAATCCTGTTTGTTCTGCTAATTTGATCTTGATAGTTTCCACCCACCAGCCAACTCATACAGTGTCTATAAACCGAGCTGGTGGAAGACATTCCATGTGTGCTTAATCAGAGACAGGGCAAATCATGTTTTCAAACTCCTACTCACAATACAGCGCAATACACTCTGAGGATGCCACTCATAGGCATCTGTGATTGGCTACTGTTGCTGTGATTGACTGAGAACATGGTCATTTTTGTTCATTCCCAGGGAAAGAAGGCTGTGGGCTCATTTGATCTAGTGCTGTTTTGACCTAGTGAGCACCAGACAAGATGGCAAAAAGTTTTCTGTAGGACCACTTAAAACTAATCACATTGAATCCATTACTGTCCAGGTAGAAGGTGTCTGAAGAAGCAGATGCTCAGAGTGAATGAGAGCAGCAATAAACCAACTATGAGAAAATATTAAATAAACCTTACTGCTACTGTGTTATAGGTTACTGTATGATTTTGCCATTACATGTGAATTATTTCCTGACTCGTTCTGAATTGCTGGAGCTGTGTCTGGGAAATGCTGGATAGGTTTTCTTCCCACATCCTGTGAAGTGTTGGCTGAACTATTTTATTATTACTCCATCAGTACATGTGCTAGTCCTTGGTCCGACCATTATAAGCCATGGACATCTTATGTAGTGAATGGGGGTATGTGTTTTGGGAGAGATGTGCTTGTTTAGGTGCAAATTTGTATTTAATCATTTTGAGTGTGCTAACATACAAATTCCACCTATGAAAACTTAGCAATTGTATTTTTTTTTTGTCTGTTATATCAATCCCACACAGAGATTGCAACTCAACAGAAACCCAATGTGTTATACATTATATAAGAACTTCCGGGCCGCGTATTGGAACATGCCCGCTGCATGTGTGTACAAGAAATACATTTCTTGCCATGTCTTCCACTTCCTGTGTGGGATATTGATGTAACCCCAGCTGCTCTGGGAAGCCATCCCTCTTCTGTCTGTGCAGACCACATCTCAAGTTTATTTTATGGTGCTCCAATTAGACAGAAAGCCATAGCATTAGGAACCTAATGAAAAAATACAGACAGCTTCAGCCTTCATTAGCCAAAATCTAATTTTCTTTTTTATTATGCCACACCTACACTATTTGCCTGAAGGCCTGGCCAGAATAAAAATACAGTATATTTACAGAAGGATGTACTTCCTCACTGTGGACTTTCATTGTTTGTGAATGTACGTGAGTGTTTCGCTTTGGTGTCTTCTGCTTTGTGTGTATCTCTTAGACTGTCCTGTACATGTGTGCAAGTCCAGGCCTGCAGTGGGTTTCTATGTGTATTAACTCCCTGATGTCATTAGCATTAATGGCAGAATGTTTTTTAAACCTCACAGATAAGGAGCAAGAAACCCCAAGTGTTAGAAAACTGACTTTGTTCGCACTACTAGGCATTTAACACTAGATTCATGATTTCTATCAGCAGGTGTTTTCTGTACCGGTGGTTCTGTTAAATGCTGAGGAACTGAAAAGGCCACCGTGGAACTTAATGTGCGCCTACATTTATATTATTTAGGTGATTTGTGAATTATATTATAATAATTATACCGCTTATAATATGTAATAAGTATTGTATTAACTCTAATGGAAAAATCTACATTCTTTCATTGTATTAGGAGTTATAGTAGATATAGCAGGTACTGGAAGAACTCGACAAGAAGCGAATCTATTAAACCTGTCACTTCAGGAATTTAGTTTTGCTTCAGTGTGAAGCTGGAGTACTCCTTCAGAAAAATTATAGGTATTGAGTTTGATTTCCTTTTTTTGCTTAACTACGGTAGTTGAGGTACAAACAAAGTTTCCTCATCAAATGGACTGAGATGATTTAAGCAATTTAATCTGAGTTGTGCATCTGGATTTGATGGGGTTCAGATTTCCATGTATGTAAATTAAATGTACAATTTTACATTGTGCATATTGATAGATTTTCTGGCTCTTTTTTTTTGTGAAAGATAGAGATTTTTGCTGTACACTATCTTGAGAAAGAAAGGCAGTGTCTGTAAAGCTGTATTTGTATTCTGTTCTTTATTTTAGCAGACACAAAATGTTGCATTATGTTCAGAATTCGTATGTTAACCTATAAAAACAAAAAGTGAATGACAAGCTTGGCATAGTCTGGGCCCAGTGTCTGGAAGGAAGAAGGAAAAAATATGTGCGGGGAAAACCAGTTAGATGAAAGGGGGACTGAATGCAATAAACCATTTTCTGTCTTTAGCATACTTGACATGTTTAAGAGGACAAAAAATATTTCCCCAAATGTTCTTAACTTACTGACATCACAGATTACATAATGTAGATAAAGAGTTAATTTAACAAATGTGAGTCTACAAAAATAGCAAAAGATTTTTTCAGTTCTGTAAAACCTCTAGGTTTCAAAAGGTTTATAAAGTTTAGATTTAGGTAGGGTTTTTTCCAGGCCGCCACTGATTTCTCTGAAGCATAAGGAAATGAAATATAAGGAACGTACCACCTTGAATTCCTTGAATAGTCCAGGGTTTGAGTTCTTGATACAGATTTTAAAGACAAATTCAGTTAAATTTTGCAACAACAAAAAAAAATATAGAAATGTGGAGGTTGTAGTCATTCAGAAATGATTTCTTTGCCTTTAAAGGGCATACTTATTTGAGTGTTTTTCTATTGGTGTTATTTAAACTGGACTCTTTTATCACTAATAAAGGCAAGTTTGCAACAGATTTCCTGACGAATATTTTTAGTTTATTTTACTTTAGCTTGTTTCTTTAATGTAGATAATAATCTGTCGTCCTAGGGTGCAGTACAGGACACACCTATTTATTTATTTGTTCTGAAGTTTTTTTGTTTTGTTTTTTTTGCTTGTGAACATGCGTGCCAGCAGTGGGAAATATTTTCTCTGGCTTATTGCATACCAGATCAATCGGCTTTGAATTGTCGTCCAGCCCTCAGCTACCCTTTTAGACGAGTTATAACAGTAATGACAAACAGGGATCTTTTTTTAAACTGAGCATATTTTGGCCAATTTGTGCCATTCATCAGAAAAACTGCAGCTGCAAAAACATGCACACAAGGGCACACCCTTTACAAACGTGTTTTTCATTATGTATGAGAGCGAATAAGAAGTTTCCAAATCTCTATATGTAGCTGATGTGTTGATTTAAAACACGTCCCTTTAATTGTCTCTTCTTCCAATTTCCGTTCAAAAAACTCGTTGATCTCTGCCAAGAAAACTGCCATGGGCCTTAGTGATTCTTTGCACCTGCCGTGTGTGTGTGTGTGTGTGTGTGTGTGTGTGTGTGTGTATGTGTGTATGTATTGGAAGAGTGTTTCTGAAGACAGAGCGAGTCTGTGATATGCAGCTCAGATGTGCCTTTGTGTTTCTAAACAGAGCCTTCCTTTGGCGTTCACACAAACTCAGACACTCTTTCACTTACACATAGCAGGCAGTCTTTGTCACTGTAGTTTGCGTAGTGTACCATCACCTGGGTGACTGACAGATACAAAAACAATTCAAAAGCAGTAACAAAAATGGTGCGTTTTTGTTGCTCAGTCACAAGGCTGAGGAAGGAGTGACTGTTTATAGCTCCTGTAAAGTAAATAATAATACTAAAGGAACTAACTTTTGAATGAACATTCCACAACATTAAATGTAACTATAAACAGTTATTAATATATATACATATATAAACAGTACTGTGTGTCATTCATTAATAAGTAAAAAAATAATAATAATTTAAATATTGCTGTCGTTTAAGAGAACAACATTCAGAGCATGATGATGTGGGAAAATATTAATGGACTTCTCTTAGTCCCATTGCACTGCTCTGTCATTGATTATTTTTTCTATGTTATTTGCAGTTAATGTGGCGAGGACGCTTACTAGTCCTTAGCCTTGTGTTTTCTGTGATGTAGCTCTATGTTGTTGTATGTAGCACCAGGGTTCAGGAGGAACGTTGTTTCATTTCACTGTGTACTGGGTCAGCTGTATATGGTTGAAAATACAATAAAAAGCTTCTTGACTTGACTATTATTAAGGCTTAATGTCTCTAAAAAGATGTTTCTTTTATTCATATGTATAGGTTAAGATAAAGTATGTGTTTTGTTAGACTTCTTGACCATATCAGTGAGCTTCTGGTCTCCACTTACCCAAGTAATGACTTTCCCCAATGTTTATTCTGCTTGGCAGTTTAGAGGCCTTCCTGTTTACCTAACACTTGGTGGGCGGATTGCATGTATGTGTTGTGTTAGAGGGCAAATGGGTTCAACCCAGAAAAAACACAAAGGCTATCTTATACTAGTTTGATTTTGTTCATTCAAGTATGAATGTGTGTTGATGTCTTGCACAAGAGGTAAAGAACCGTGCCATAAGAAAGAAACTTGGCATGTGTCCATCAGCAGGGGCTACATGCTTTTCAGGAAATGTCTTTAGGACAAGCAGAACTCTTGCTCCCCCCGATGCAGCAATCATTTCCTGAGACATGCGTCACAATATTGAAAAGCAAGCCTCTGTTTTCCTTTGGTTTTATAGAACAAACAAGACTACAGGCAGATCTGTGTGTCTATGTTTCTCTGCAGCTTCATGCTGGATATTTAACTGTAGTCTAGAAAAGGAAAATATGTGATCATTTGACCAAAAGAGGTGAGGGAAAAGACTTAGTACACGCTACAAATGATGAAAAAACGGTGTATTACCCTCAAAAAAACACACACCAGTAAAGGAGTATAGAAAAACAAAACTGCTCTGTTTCTTTTGTTGACAATAATACCAAAAGTGGTTGTACTGCGTTTTAGAGGTTTTGTGAATTGTACTGGAGGAACGAAGGAAGTTGTCGTGCATATGTTGTGCACAGCTGTGCTGGATCAAAGTCTTCTGAGTGTCGAGGATTTCCAACATGTGCAAGTTGATCAGATGTGGCTTGATTTCCAGCCAGTAAGAATCATATTTACGGGTTGAGTTATTCTCATTCATCATTAACAACAGCCACAGGCATATGGAATCTAAGGTGTGCAAAGCACATTTCTGGGTAATTTCTAATGATGCTAGACAGGAAATAGAAAGAAGAATTCTTGCTAATGCAAGTTTTTGTTCTGTATTAGATGACCGCAGTTTAGAAAACCAGTCATTTCAGTGCAACAAGTACAGACAGTGGCATAAACCTTCATTAGAATATCTAGACATTTGTGCTTCATGATGTCATGTCTGAACTTCAATATGCCATGCCACTGGTAATAAAGTTGTACATTCATGAGTTGCTCACTGTCGTATTTCACTAGCCTGAGAATGAACTGTTTTTGAGCACTTCTCCATTTGTTCATCTTTACCTTCTCTGTTTGTTTACAAGGTTTGACCTCTAACCTACTACTTGAAGTCATCCCCCAGGCTAACGTTCCAGACATGTTTCTGTCTTAAGCTTTTGAAAAAGCCCCACTCATGTACAACTGCACAAGAGCCCAAAGTTGCCTTTTGGCTTTTCGTTGCTTTGCTTTGATTTTTTTTTTCTTTTTGTGGTTCACAAAATTGCCTATGGGAGATGATTCACAATGCATCACAACAAGCACCTACTTTTGAAGCACTCTTTACAAGAAGGGGTGGATCTTGTGTGTGTAGAGAAGACCTTTTTGTGGATGGTTTAGGATGGTTTGAGTTTGGCATACATTCCATGCAGCAAAAAAATAAACATTGAGAGATGAGAGGACTCTACGAAATCATTTTTTGTTCAGGAGTATGAGAGCAGCAATTGCTCCGTCTGTCGGATTTCCATCTGATCTTCAGAACTCTGACCTGCTCTTTTGGTATAAGCTGGAATTTCCTCAGATAAACGGTGTGTTTATGCTTCACAGAGCCCTGGCAGCAGCACACAGCCAAACAGGCAGAACGCCAGCATGGCCGCAGACGCGTCGGTGAAGTCCTGCCAAATGGACCGCAGTGGCAGCTTTTTTAAGGTACCAGTATCTAGTTTACATCAGCTTTCTTGCGAACTGCAAAATGCTTTGGTATGTTTCAGGAGTTAAATTGGCCATCTTCTTTCAGTAATTATATAAACAGAATTCACAAAGAACTGTTCTCTTTGTAGTTGGAAGTGCTTCCTGGTTTGAAGCAGCCTGTTTAGTCTGCTGTTGGTGTGCTGCCTCCATGCTGGGGCTGAAGCCAGTGAGAATGTCCGAAAACCAGCCGGTCCACAGTTATTACTCTGCCAGTTATTAATTCATTAATTACTTCACTTACAAATATGAAAACTAGTCATTAATAAATTGCTGTGAAAAAAATGAAATAACATATTTGTAAGCACTTTTGTATATTAGGATGGTATATCAGGACTTTGACAGCTTGTGCTGTTATGCTGCTGTTATGTCCATGTATCTTTGTTTAATGGCTCTTTTGCACTTCATTCCACACCATGTGTAGTTCTTGAAGCTGTCTGATTTTAGAGCTGGACAGAAATACACACCACTCACAGCTCCCTCAGTATTTGGTGTAAACCTCTGGAATGTTATTTTACCCAACTCGAGTGCTTGAGGTTCAGATGTGCAGTTACAATAATTCTTTTAGCATATGGTTCAAAGTTGAATGTGTGTTGTCTGTAAGGACTGCCTTTATCAATCGGATATTCCAAGGCCAGATATACTGAAGCCTTCACTTCATGTTTCTTTTGTTTTGTACAGTGTGACGTAATCTCTGTTTTATGAAGGAAGTTTTACTCACTGACTTAAGTCTCTGGCTGTGATTCAGTTCGGAGTTTTGCTGCAGCCAAAGTCTTGAATAATTCAGCCGTGCACACTTCTGAAGATTTTCTTTGATTAGAGTGGATTTTAGCGAGGATTACGGAGCTGAACGAACAACAGCTCTATTACCTCTTTTTTTCCTCTCAGTGCTATTTAACAAAAATCCTCTTGCTACTTTTTTCTTTTCTTTTGTGTGTGTGGAGGATTTCCACAATCAGTTATTCATTTGTTCTGTTTAGACTATCTCGTGTGTCTTCTAAAAGTTAACAACGTGTCCAAGAATATGTCGTTTCCAGAGGTCTGGGCTGCTATTTTGGATGCCCACACAGCCTATGACTAAATCATGGAGCTCATTAGAGTGTGTATGAGAGAGAGTGTGAGAGAGTGAGTTTTGACCTTTTGAAAAAGGTGCCAGTCACCAGTTCGCCAGCCTCACAGGCATCATACTTTCCTTTTAAATCTCCTACAGCAGGCAAAAAAAAAATACATTGAGGGTTTTTTTTCTTCTTAGTTAATCTTTGTTAAATGCAAAATCCTGGACACATAAACTCTGCCTAGCAGCCTTCACATGGATGTTTTATTCATTTAATGTTTTGGAGTCTTCTTCTCATCCTCTGTCCTTTTTTTTTCATTATATAAAAACCTGTTTATTGTATTACTTGTAAATGATACTATTCCTTTTACTGATGTTAGCCCTGAGGAATGTGCTGCATTTAATGTTAAATCTGTCATACATTTTCTCAGTTTCTTCTTAATTGTCTTCATTTATAGCTTACATTTTCTTCTATAGATTACCTAATATTACAAATACTTGCTGATCTCATGGAAACCGGGTCTTTCCAAGGAATTGTGCAAAACTATTTTCCACTGCTTACAGTATCAAACACTAATGTGTAGATTCTGTTCCTGACATGTTTCTGTCATCTGCCAGAAGATATGCAATGACATGCTTAAAACAATAATCTTAATACTGGATTGCCTTTTGTCTTGTTTTGTTTTCTTTGGGGGCTGTGAGCTGCAGGCAGTGTACAAGAGACTAGGGTGTAATTGTGGTTTGCTGACTAGGATTGTGGGGTAAATCTAGAGTGTAAGTGAAATTTGCTGGCTCAGAAAAAAAGTTTGCTTCAAGAAATAACAATTTGCTTAAATATTTAATTCTGAATTTCTTTTTGGGGTTCCATACTAATGTCTGTTTTTACTAAACCTTTGTCATCATACTAGACTCTAAAACAGGCCAATCCGGACATAGAGAGAGAGTGATGAGACACTGCTCCCTGTTGGTATTGAACAGCACTGCTCTTCTAGTGCAATTGAAATATTGAAGTCCCTATAGATTTTAAGCACAATAATGTCATTTAAAAAACTCCCTAAGATTAAAAGCCTTTATTCTCCAATTCCCATGTAAGTACAAAAACTCACAATGGAACATAAACTTTTCCAACAGGCTGAAATTTCTGCACAGAAATCCACATGCGAAGTATTTTTTTATTCTGCTAGCAACTAATCACACTGCAAATTCAAAGAATGCAGACCAGACAGTTGGCTGTTTTAAGAAAGGATAAAAAAAATGAATTCATGAATTAATAATTGCTAGTGTTAGTAATTTGCTAAGAATTAGCTAGTCTGTTGCTAACAAAACGTATTCTAGTTTTCCGGTAAACCGACTAAGTTAGAATGTTATGTAAATCTGATATCTGGTCAGTTCACCCAACATACAACATTTACACAACAACAACTGATCCTTTTTAACCGGAACACATAAAGAAAAAAAAAGTTCCAGTTTTCACGACACTTACATTGTAGTCTTGACTAAACCCAACTTTCATTTCTCCTTTGTGTGATCATTGAGCACTAAGACATGAATAAATCCTGATCTCAGACTTCCAGTATGCGGCATCTGATTTGCTGAAGTAGACTTCCGGCAATAGTATTGTTTTCGTTTATTGTTTTCGTATATATGATGTAATTATTCCTAATTTCCACTTAATTGGATTTGCAATTTGACTTTAGGTTTTGTTTTCTCTGAATCTAGGGTAAATGTGCATAAAAGGGAAGCAGCTCTGGATTGGGTTTAGAGGAGCAGTGACTAACATCTGAGTTTGCAAAAATCATTTTTGCTGCATGCACGCACACACGCACGCACAAGTGCACATGAACATGTTACAGGTCGTTAACACTGCTGGGTTTCTCTCTCTCTGTAGCTGATCAACTCTTTTTCCACTGAGATCTCAGAGCTGAAGCAGGAGATGGTTCAAACAGCACGAGAGCCAGACACAAAGCTTCTACAAGGGTGAGCTGTTTCGAACTCTCACACTGTCTTTTTCTCATATTCTTTCTTTTCTTTGCTTCCTCCTGATCGTTTACTGTCTCGCACTCTCACATTCGTACTCATCCTGCCACTAGGTGGCATTTTCCACTTCAGCTCCTCTGCATAGTAAAATACATATTTATGTTTATTGTTTTTCATATGCAGGGAAACCCAGGTTTTGTAATATTCATTGTGATTGAAATTTTGTTAGAATTCTATACTAATGGGACTTTTCAAAATGTCTTTGGCCTAGTTATGCATATTTTTTGTGAAACATTCACTCTGTGACTAGACTTATAGTTTGTGTGTAGTATACTGTACAATATACTGTGTGTGTGTGTGTGTGTGTGTGTGTGTGTGTGTGTGTGTATTCACAACAGTTCTCTAAGTGATAGTCTTACATTTTATGACCCAGACTCAGTGTCTTGTAGCAGATAAATAACAAAGATTTAATATGCACTAGTGAGGCACATCAGGAGGGTAGTCTGAGCTAGCAGTTTTTTGTCATGCAACTGAAGAACATCTGCACTACACATTTTACAATTCTCTTTTCTAACTCATCTATATATAGCAAGTTATCAAACAGAGTAGAGAAAACGTTAAGCTATGCAGCAGTGCTTCGGGAGCACGGTCAGGGGAGTACTTTTCCTGATGGTCCTATGAATATCAGATATGACAGGCCAGTTTTCAACTGACAGACACTGCATCCCATTAACATATTTCTCTCTCTTTAGTCTGGCGGGGGAGGTGAGTGGTCTGTTCCTGCAGTCTTCAGTCTGCACTGGAGCAGCAGGGGTCCGGGACTCTGGCTATGACTCTCTACGTCGGCATATGAGCGTGCTGGACAGACTAACACACTCACACCCAGTCTGGCTTTTACTGCCACTCAGCGATGAAGAAGCGAAACGCATCCTACAGCCTCAGCCACCAGGGGTAAGCTTGTTGTACACACACACACACACACACACACACACACACACACACACACACACATATATATATATAGTTTGGTGTCAGGTTACATCAAGTTACATTACATGTACAGAGGATCCGTATGGCACATCTGTATAATGTTTCAATTAAATTTAGTTATGATTACTCTTTTTATTATTGCTCTGTATTGTTTTTGCTCTGAAACTAACAGTTACAACAATATTTAATTCCTATTATTTTGGTATTTATTTATCATTAACATTATACGGCTACATTAAGCACTAATTTGGAATTGTTATTCACAGGAGTGTATATTTAGTAATGGCTTATTATACAGGTGTATTGAGTCAGAAGTAGTTGAATCAATGTTAGATGAATCAATGTTACAGAATAATAATACAATACGCTTTCGAATTTTTTTGCTTGCTGTAAGAAAGATTTAGGAGTAAGCTCATTTTTGAAGCAAGCGATTTTATGGTTCCGATCGATGATAAATGTATACAATAATAGACGTATATAAATGTTATATATAAATAATAGGAATGTACTTGGAGTAGCATGCATACTGGCATGTTACACTTGGGCTAATGAAATTCCTGATGTTTCCTAACGTTTCCTAATGTTTGACTATTGAATATTATAATCTGGAGAGTGGAAAATATCACGCAAGTTTTGACATCAGAGTAGTATATAGTATAGTGAACATTTTTAATTTTTTTAACTGCTGAATTTGCTCTCCACATCTAAACTCATGATCTTGCATTGCACAACTTGACCTGAGTGACATTTAAAATCTTAATCACACTTACAGTAGCACGACACAGTGTGGAACATTAGTGTAATGTTTGCCTTTTATCTTTTGTCCTGTTTCTGTGCGTATGTGATGTACTGTAGACATTTTTGGTGAGACGGTCATCTAAACTCCAGAAGAAGGTGATTTCCTTGCGTATGGGCGCAGACAGTGCTCCAGTGACTGTGAGGGACTTCCCAGTGACAGAGAGCCAGTACAGTGAGTTTACAAAGTGCCAGAGAACTCTGAACATCTCCTTTCTTTTTTCACTTCCTTTCGCCTACAACTTAAAAAAACTGACTGGTTTTACCTGTCTACTCGTCCCTTTTATCGATCCATTGTGCTTGTCTGGGCATTACAATGACTCTGTGTGAACTCGATTTAGCTGTGTGGCTTAGTGTTCTCAGACTGTGTGCTGTCAGTGCTTTATTTTTATTTCCAGCTGTGTTACAGGCAAGTAGTTAGTGTTAGAGTTTAATGTTAAGATGTTTTTTTTATCATACACTTAGTAATACACAAAGGGTATTACTGTATCCTATACACTTATTGTATTAATAATTGTTTGTTATTGCACACCTACATTATAAGACAGCAATCGTATTGGTTCACATTCTGCTTACAACATTTACAACAGCAGCAACAAGACAAGGTTTAAATTATGTGGTTAAGGTGGGAAAATACTGTATGCCTTTATTAAAGCTAAAACTGATCATGTCCCATCTTTTGTTGTGAAAGTTGTAGTCTGTTCTTTGACAATTGAAATGTTTATTAAAGCTGAACAACAGGGGTAATGACATTTCCACAGTAACTTGCTGCCAGTTAGCACATCTGTTTTGCATTAACCCAGATTTGGTCCTCTCCCTGTATTTGTCCCATATTTCACTAAGAGAGGGCGGTACTTGTGCATACGTGGACTTTCACAGCGGAGCAAACCCAAACTTTTGTAGCTTTGTTGTGCATTACTAGTGCTAGTAGTAATTCTTGTGTGTATGTATGTGCGTATTTCAGCCTTCTCCTGGAAGGGTCGGGGATCAGCTTTGCCGATCTCTTTCGACTGGTGGCTTTTTGCTGTATAAGCAGGTAAGAGGATCGACATCACTGAACAAAAGACACAAAAAAACCCTTGCTGCAATTTCTGAGAGCGAGTGAACAGTATAACAAATAACAAAAGTTTCTCAGGGAACTAATGCACATTAGTTGGCACTAATGTGTTTATCGTGGGTTTTTTTCCATGCTCTGCTTTAAGATACATTTGATGATTTAATAACAGTATGCGAATAGTGGGTTTTATTACTTACCTTTATCTTTTAAAATCACATAGAAAGGAAGTTAGCGGGTTTGTTTTGAGCTTATGTTGTAACAACTTATCAACGCTGGGTGACCTGAAAGAGGTATTATGTTACAAAATTATATTTGAGCCCTAGCCCTCTGATCCAAATTTGACACAGCATTGCCACTCAGTTGACTTAAGCCTTCGTGCCAACCTGGTGTCTACTAAAAAACTCTTTATCCTGGTGAGCTGCTGCTGACTGCCCAGTTATACACAAAAAGATTGTTAGACTAAAATTATTTTTGTCTTATTCCAGCCAGTCTGTGCCAGCCATATAAAACTACAAACCCAAAAGTATATAATTGCATGAAACTGTCTTTGACTCAACTGCCACTAAAAACATAAATCATTGAATATGCTTCTTTGTGCAAAGCTGAATTGTTTCTGTTATTCTGCTTTGCAAGTTTATTGTACCATGCAAACCTCATTATACCCTGTGGTGCATTTCTGTATGGTCTCTCTGCCTTGTATCTTTGTCAGTGTCTCACTGTAGACAAACACAAGCCTCTGTATGTCAGCCTTTTCACAGCCAGAAAACCAAACCTCTGTCTCTCTCTGTTTTAAGAGCAGAGCTTCTTCTATAATGTTTTAATAACTGTCCTATTAGTACAATTTATGCTCTTAGCACCTTTTGATTGCACCTCTATCCTTTAGGGATGTTCTTCCATTTACATTGAAGCTTCCTGAGGCAATCTCTGCTGCAAAGACTACTACTGATCTTGAAGAAGTAGCCAAGTTAGGAATAGGTAAGTAGCCTTTATCTTTACCCTTTACTCCTTCTTTTAATATTCAAGCATGAGTGTGCCTTCCTAGTAAGCCATCTGACCCAATAAGACTATCAGAGTTCTATGACTGATCATGATTGCATAACGTTTCTGATTGTAAATAAACCAGAAAAGCCCTTTGTTAAATATCAACTCAGCTCTGACCTCAGAAGTGTTTGAATCAGACTCAACGTCATAAATACAATAAGGCATCTGTGAGTAGTTGAGAATGGGTGCCATCTGAGAGCCCCGTTGCCTTGAGGAAATTCACTCAACTTGTGAAGTGTGTTGTCGAGCTTGTCCTTATTGCCAGTGTTTCAATAGATTCATTTAATTCTGCTTTTTTCCCCCCCACACTGACGTATGCAGTCTTAATTGAAACTTACACAGTAAGGTTTTTTTTCCAGTCTGTTTCCCTTTCCTATAAATTTTTCTAACCACCTGATAATCACTCATCAGCTTACTGGTTGTTTGCGATAATAGATTTTTATAGAATCTGATTTTTCATGTTTGTGTGGATGAATTTACTCATTTCAACTTCTTTTCAAGTGCCTAAGCCGGTTTGCTTATATTTTAAACACCATGAAATCGCTCAGCTTTCTGTACATAATTTTTAAAGTGATTGCGTGTGGATGGCTTATTCTGATGATGTCATTAACTAGAACTTGTCTAAGCGCAGTTTCTTGCTTATGGCCCTGGGCTATCACAGTACTCAGTTTGCTAGACAAAGACGGCTTGCGTAATAGTACACTTAACTCGAGGTATTAACTTGCACCTGACTGACGGCAATACCGGCGAGGAGACTATATGGAATCTTCTTTCCTGAATAAAACTACAGTTTCAACTCTGGTGTTTCTTGATGCAAAGAAAGAGCTCAAATTATACAAAAACAAGGCAAGTGTTAGGAAAAGGCATATCACGTTATAAACACTTGAAATTTAAGGAAGATTTATGGCACCTGATACAGAACAAAGAATCCCAGAAGTCAGAATGCAAAGTTGAACCGCTTTCAGCCTTAAGACAAATTGCGTGCGTGTTGTGTACTGGAGTACTGTAGGATACGAACCAGTTAGGCATTGCTGGCTGAAGAAAAGGTTCGGAAATGTTTATACTGGGATCACTGCCAAAATTGGCCCCACCTAGAGGATGTGATAAAATACAGGCTATAGGTGGTGCAGGTCAGGTTTCAGCCTGAATATTCTGAGTGGAAAATTTTCGGGGGAACTGAGGACACTGGGATGGAGGGGAAGCCAAGAGGAAGAATTGACAGAAAAATAAAAGTCTAACACCCATTTGGAAGTTAATTTGTTTTAGCACATTTTTATAAATTGACAAAGAATGAGAGGAATAAAGAGTGGGAGAAACCAGACTGATTGTGTGTGCGATACAACCACACATCAGCCAGGTGTTTCATTTCTGAGGAACAAATAAGAAAAACCTGTTTGACTTCTGGCTTTATAACAATGACTGGAAATGTGGTTGTCAGTATAAAATGGAAGTACTCCTATACTATTCGTAGAAATCTGTCTCTATTGGGGAAGAAAATTCTGTTTTTGCATATAGGTTGAGTGGAATGCATTTAAAGGGGCGGCCTTTACAATGAACGTGCAAGTGAGAAAAAGTGGGAAGAGAAAGCGTCGTCTGCGCTCCTCCCACCAGCTCTCCAGCATGCATGACTCATATCATTCAGTATGTGTGTAAGTCGCACTCCTGTTTCCACACGCTGAGCTGAAGCTATGAGCTATAGCTGTTTCAACTGTGCCCTCTGAAAGAACCACAGACAAGAAGAGTTTTACTTAATTCTTGTAAGTGTGAGCTGCTGTGTGTTGATAGTGTGTTGATAGTGTGTTGATATAGTTATGACTAAAGTTTTTTTTTTCTCTTTAAATGCTGATACTTTGATCAACTCTTCAGTTACACTGTGGGATACTCGTGTGTGTTTATGATAGTGTGTTGATTTATCGTATGAGTTTTATATATATATATATATATATATATATATATATATATATATATATATATATAAAATGTGTGTTTATTTTTGTGACAAAAGTTTTTCTATGAAATTATGATTGTTATTTATTATTCTTGAAAATGTTTTTTTTTTCCATCAAGCAATTAAATACTTGGACATAATCATAATTTTATTTTTCTAAATTACATTTTTTTGTTACATTATATGACATTGTGGGTTTTGTGTCATTTGCTGTCTTTATTTTCTTTCAGAATTCTGGCACTCTAAGCTGTGTCAAACGGAGACAAGCTCTGTGCTTGATGGATCAGCTGTCCAGCAGAGAGTGAAGCAGGCAGAGCGAAGCACATCCCTTGGAGACAATTCAACACCCATCCCACACACTCGAACCCCGTCCCAGCTAGAGTGCAGTCAGTCAAACGGGGCTCTGTGCTTCATCAACCCTCTGTTCCTACAGACTCACCTCTCTGAACGTGCTTCCACAAAGACTGCCACCTCGTCAGCATCTGGAGAAAATTGTGCACTTTCACACAGCAGCAGCTCCTCTACTCAGGGCAGAAGCCATGTAAGGCCTGAAAGCGTTCTTCGCCGAGCCATCAGCACAGACTACACCAGAAACAAAGGCTTCAATAGAGAAGAAAGTTTGTCACGCTCCCCTCCACCTCGACCACCCCCACCACGTACCATCTCGCGTAGATCGGCCATTATAATCAAGCAGAAGAGTATGCCTGAGACTGGTGTTAGCTGGATTAAAATGCCTCAGGAGAAAACCAGCTTGCTGGGGCGTTTAAGTACCTCATTCAGTTCCATCTCACCCTCATCCTCACCACCGAAGAAGATCAGCTCACCCATCCCTATGCCATCTCGCCGTGGAAAAAGAGCTCCCAGCATTCCTGATGTAGACGGACAACTCTGCCACCTGGCACTGGAGGACCAGATTATTGAGCAGGCAGTGTCTCAGAGCCTGGCCAAGCAGGCATTGAGGAATGCAGCCACAGACAGTAGAAGCCCTGCAGAGGAGGGCAGTCCTGTGGGGCAAGAGAGACTCAGTGACATTAGTATCTCCACCTCCTCCTCTGACTCTCTGGACTACTCAAACAGCTTCACACTGCCAGCAGCAGCCAGCCCGTCCAGAGCTGACAGCAGCCTGGAGGAGGAGGAAGAAGAGGAAGACTTTGGAGTTGGTGTAGAGAGTGATCAGGAACTCAGCATGGAACCACCCTTTAAACCCAAGAAGCGGCACAACGCTGGAACGTTTGTGCTGCAGCGGGCACTCAAAGGACATTTGCGTAAGGTCAGCGGCGTCTTTAACTCGCTCATGACTCCTGAGAAAAGAGCGGTCAAAAGGATTGTAGAGCAGTCCCAAAACAAAGGCACCTACTTTGGCTCCCTGGTGCAGGACTACATGAGTTACATGCAGGAGAATTGCAGCTGCCATGAGTCAGGCTTTGAGCTGCTGCAGACCGTCCGGCAGTTCATGACTCAAATGAAATCCTACCTGCTGCAAAGCTCCGAACTCAACCCTCCCATTGAGTCCCTCATTCCAGAGGACCAGATTGGTAAGGACACTTTTGAATCCATTTCAAAATCTTCATAAGAGGGTGACCTAAATAACAGTTCAGTGCAAGGCGAACAGAATTATTCTGATAATTGCAAAACATATGCAAAATATTCCTCCTACCCAATAACACCTAAATGTATTTCCATATCAGTTATGTAATTTTCTTGTTTAATCCCAGTCACTGTCTGTTGCTTTCATCTTTGCTGTATTTTTCAATGAAATGCTAATCCTATACTTATAAGGTATGCTAAATCATGGCAAATGTCATGGTCTGTGTTAGTAGTAAGTAATTAGCTTGTAGATATTACAATCATGTGTGATGGACGTGTCATGTATTGTTTTTTGTGGTGTTCTGGTAAAGCTGTGGTTGAATTCTGGTAAACAGGTTTTGGGGGAAAATATATATATATATTTTTCGGTCAGTAAAATACTTTATTCCATGCATTACCAGTATATGTATGTTATGAAAACATAACTATAATCAACAATATCTGGCCTGGCCTGGCTTTCTGCCTGCAAAGAAAATTGTGAACGGAACCAGTTTAAAAGCAACATTTGCAAATAAAGTCATCCCCCTAAAGATGCCTAAAACCCTTCTCACGCAATGGAAGGATCTTGATTTGATTACGTTGTTTTGGCAAAGTTCGTCTAGTTGTGATAAAAAAAAAAAAGCCATAGACAGAGGTTTAAAATGTTTTAATCCACAAATAAAAAGATATTACTAACAAGACATTTAATCAACAAAAATCATGATCGTGATTATTTGACCAAAAGTGTCACCAGGCAATGACGACAAGGCCCGTGTTTCAATTGCTATAAAGTTGATGTGGATGATGAAAGTATATCATTCTTGCCAGTAATGTTTTTCCGAGTTCTAAATGTAGAAGTAGGCAAAATGTCTGATGTAACTGGAATCGAGTTTTCTCATTTTCACTGAAAAAAGTTTTTAAAGAAAAAAGAAACTAACTTGTATTTAAAGTTCATATAAGTGCCAGCAATACCATAGTGATCTCAAATCATTCACCTGCTGTAACATTTTTTTTTTTTAGTTTGTAACTGGTTCCATATGACTCATATTCTTGTAAATGTGTGTACTCCTAATGCAAGTCGCAACAGATTTGCAGGTGTTTATTTTGTATGGTGTTCTTTAGTATTGTAGGTGAAACACGTCAGCAGGTATGTTCCTGTGAAACAGAGTTTTCTGTTCTCTGAGATGTTTTTTTTAAATGTTGCACATAAACGATTATACCTATTGTAATGTGAGCCAGTTATTACCAATTCTGATTATTATCCTTTTTGCAGCATAGGTTGGGTTAGGAGTACAATCCATTCTTTTTTCCTTATTTTGCTTGAAAACTTGTTTTGAATTCCACAGGAATGCTGTGTAGTACAGTTCTGTTTCTGGACATAAACAGTCGGCTCTGTGCTCCAGTAAATGTGTTTCATTCCAGATGTTTTCTGCATATCTCTCCTGCCAAGTGGGCCAGTGTTTCCTGCCCCTGCAGTGCTCTCCACCAATCACTGCTAGTGCTTTTGAGGCAGCCCCTCTCACTTGTTGACCGATTAGTAAATGAGTAGGTGGCTGTCACTAGCGATTGTAGTAAGCGGGGACAGAAGGAATTATTTAATTTTTTTTTCTTGTATTGGGACTTTGAACTTTGTACTAGGCTGTGTCCCCCTTGGACAGCATAGTGTGTTGAATGTGTAAGCAGTCAGTGGTCTTCGTATACACAAGTTTTCAAAGACAAAAAATGAACTCTTATCATGTGGTGAACTATTCAGTTTAAGCTGTCTCCTCTCCAAAGGCCTATTTTAAGTTGGGGGAGATAAAGTGTTTGTATCCGTTTACGTAACCCACTTGTTGTTGATAGAAGGAGTAGACATCTCTTGGTTTTGAGATGCCTCAGGAAACCCTGTTTCCTGTATACTGACAATGTTTTGAGGACTTTCCAAAATTCTGAACCTGGAATAGAAACGGAATTAGGTGGGAGTAAAAATCCTTTTGGAACAAATTAAAGGTGTGTTTGAAGGAACTGAAGATTACCGCAAACATTGAGGGGATTTTTATTTTATTTAGTTTGTGTGTTGGAGAATGACGCAACTTTTTTCACTACGATGGACATTCGTTTTTTTGTGTGGGATGCACCACTGGATTCACTTCCCTTTAGCCTGTGGCTTGTTTCCCTGATTTGGACTGTGAAGCTAGATGGAGGGGGGGGTGTATGTTATGGTGAAAATTTAGGCTGGCCTTGACTGATTGCTGTTCCTAGTTTGTGTTCTCTTTTTTGTACATCACACAACAAGGCTACCCTCATTTAGCAAACTTGGAAGCTAAATTACGTTTTGAATAATGTGTTAATAATTGATATGTTAATAAAACGTTCCCCCCCTTCTGCATATTGTGAGGCAAAAAATAGTTTTTAATTACTGAGCTGCTTTGTATGTATGAGTATGTATAAGTATATAAGCAGACACATGTTTTCCTGTAGTGATAGTGTTGTGGTGTTACAGTGTTTATCTTTTTTATATATTAACAAGACGATAACACAAGTGCGGTCACCTTGACATATTATTTCTGGTGGACAATGACATTTTGCATGACACAAAATGATTTTATTTTAGTGTGGTGAAGAGATTGTTTAACTCCTACTTTGTGGGGTATTTGTTGAAAATTGGATACATATGGTGTGGCCCCCACAAAGTATGCTGCTCCAAGCTTTGGGCTTCATGAATACCAACCATCTTTGTACTGTATGTGAAAAACAAGACAGCAGGCTGAGTGTATGGTTCACTCCCCCTCATTACTAACAGACAGTGCATTCACTGTGCATGCCTCAGGCACAAACGATAGAGAGGTGCACAATCACTTTCATAGCACTACAACATACAGTAAAAGGTTACATTTAGAAAATGTATTATAATATTTTCACTGTGTTGGAGTTAAGGTCAGCGCATGGCACAAGACTATCAACTACAAATGTTTAACATGATATGAATAATGGATAAATGGAAGCAATGCAAAAAACTCTTTGATTTTAATGAATTAAAATGATTGCTGTGGCGTCATGGAAACGTACAGCTTTTCTCTTGATTTGCACATTTACCTGATTATCATTGCAACTAGAAAGAATGTTCAATGAATACATTTTTCCAGCCTGTGGCATTTGTAATAAATTTTACATTTTGCTCATTAGACTTTTAAAGTTTTAATGGCCCAACAATGCATACTGTAGCAAACATGCAGGAAGAAGTATGTTTTGCGAGGTATGTTTTTATTGTATTCTAGCTTATATTAGAGAGGTATAATCACCACAGACATTACATCACCTTGTTCTTTGCAGAGTGGGGAAGAAGAAAGAGAGAAAAGAGCGTCACATGCTTGAGAACTGACAAAGAATAATTTACTTCCTCAGCGAATAAGTCGATATTTAAGCTGACTGAAGCACATTTTGCGTTTTAGTCAGCATTTTTGGTCACCTGAGTAGGCAATTAGACATTAAATTCTGCAACTAGAGCCTTGTGGTTTAACTTTTAGTACACAATTACTCCCTTTTTGCAATATAGTCCTGAGCTTTGAACCAGTTTGTACTCACAAAGAGGTAAAACATCTACTTTTTAATGCATGGCTAAACTGTTCTGCGAAATGTTTTGCGGAATTTGCTCTGGGAATATTGAATAAACGTATTTTGGCCTTTTCCTGAAAAAGAAATATAATATTAGCTCTGTGGGAGGTGTCAGTCGCTTATTCACAGCCACAGCTATTTCAGCTTGTAACACTTCTAAATACAGAAACTAGTGTCATATCTATATATAGGGAGGGGAAACCCTTTGTTTTTAAAGTGGTTTTGTTATTTTCTTACAGATGTATCAGTTGTACTCCAGGGACTGATTCTACTTTCTTCACATGTGTAGGAATGTGTGAATCATCCTCTTCTTTAATTCTCCTCAGCTGTCACTTGTGTGTGCTGACCATTTCTGACCAACTCCTCCATCTCCTATTTTCAGATCAGGTACTGGAGAAGGCCATGCACAAGTGCATCCTGAAACCTCTGAAGCCCGTGGTGGAGGCGGCTCTGTACAGCTTCCAGGTGAGAACTGGGGTCTGGCAGCAGCTAAAGGAGAACCTCTCTCTGGCCAAAGCCAAGCAGCCACAAGAGATGGGTGTAGATGGAGCCATGCCACCAGACCCTGTGGCCATAGAGAAGATTCGTCATAAGTTCCATAATATGAGCAAGTTGTACTCACCTGAGAAAAAAGTATCACTACTGCTCCGTGTCTGCAAGCTCATTTACACTATCATGGAAGACAATTCAGGTAAGAAATAATGTAAAAGGGTTACTTACAGCATGTTTTTATTAAGGTGATGTTTGAACCCGGTTTTAAAATGCGGTATGGTTTTAGGGAGAATGTACGGGGCAGATGACTTCTTACCCATGCTGACATATGTTTTGGCTCAATGTGACATGCCTGAACTGGACACCGAGATTCAGTACATGATGGAGTTACTGGATCCTTCTCTGTTGCATGGAGAAGGTATAGCACTCTCGACTTATGAGCAAGACGCCACATCCAAAAAGCACCATTTAGACATTGTACTAAGCTGAACATTAACAAATGCTTGTACATGTTTTTTTCTTCTTTCTAGGTGGATACTACTTGACTAGTGCATATGGAGCCATGTCCCTCATCAAGAATTTCCAGGAAGAGCAGGCTGCACGCGTGCTGAGCTCAGAAACCCGTAACACACTCCACCAGTGGCACCGCAGACGCACAGCTCAGCGCAGCATACCATCCGTGGACGACTTTCAGGTAACAAACTCACCACATACTACAAATGACTCGTCTTAATTGTGGGCCAGGGTCAAATTTGAATGTTTGTGTTTGAGTTGGGGTTAGCTTTGATGAAGAGCACTGATTCACTCACTTTCCTGCAAAAAGTGCTTTTTGAATGCAGAAAACAAACTGAGTGTATGAGATCATCATGAGTTTAAATCTGCCACTGCTTGTCCCTTGAACAGGGCGTTTTGCCCTCAACCGTTTAGTGTATAAAAGGCGTAACTGTAGGTCGCTCTGGATAATGTTGTCTGCAGGATGCCATAAATGTAAGACGGGGTGGGAAAAGCTTAAGCAATGTATAATTACACAACACAAAATAAATAATCTACTATTACATCACGGTTCACTTGAATGTTAACGAGATAAAAGGTGTATTAACTTAACAGCATGTAAGATACACTATATTTTATTTCACACTTACAAGCACAGCCTTACTGATCTGATAAGGATTAAAATAGTCCAAATGGAAATCACCAACTCAATGTTGCCATAATGCACATGTGCATAATAACCCTATATCATACAGATTTTTTTAAACGGACATTATTTTTGTCGCCCCACTAATCGAATTATTGCTATAAATCTATTGTTTATTTGCTATAAAAAAAAAACAGTGATTTTGTTATGCATATTATGTATCTTGTTATCAAGTGTCATGATATGGTATTGTTGACATTGTTTTTTTGTTGTTTTTTTTATAGTATGGTGTATAAAAAGGGTAATCACATGTTTTGTGTTGCTATTTGAAAATCTAATGTAATTTTCCCTGTGTGTAGAACTACCTAAGAGTGGCGCTTCAGGAACCGGACAGTGGTTGTACAGCTAAAACTCTGCAGGTGCGACCATACGCTACTACAGAGGAGGTGTGTCAGTTATGTGCTGAAAAGTTCAAGGTGCAAGACCCTGACAAACACGCCCTGTTCCTTCTGACAGAGGAGAGCACGCAGCAGCTGGCCCCGGACACACACCCACAAAAGATCAAAGCAGAATTGCACAGTCGCCCACAGATTCTGCCTTTTTACTTTGTGTACCGCCGAATCCAGAACCTCAACCTCACTGCTCCATCAGATGAATTAAATGGCAACTCGGTCCCTGTCTGAACTTTAAGCTTCTGAAGTGTATGTGCCGTGCATTTCCTTTCACCTACTTACTGCAAGTTTTTTTTTACAGCACCATAAAACAAAATGTGCTGTTTTGGAAATGTATGTATCTGAAAGAAACGGAAAATGATGCCGGGCCCTGAGGAAAAAGAAGGAAGGAAGGATGTGTCTGACAGATGCTGCATTTTCAGCTCTTTTTTTCTTTTTTTGTTTAACTTTTGGGAACTGGAACGTGAGCATCACATTTGAGGAAGCTCCTTTTATGTTGTGTACGTTACAAAAGAGGTGGGCTTAGGCAAGAGAGCTGATGGGACAGTGCATGGCCATTATTGAGTGAGGCTAGTTTAATAGATGTTTAGTGCTTTTTTTTAATGCTGAGGTTTTTCTATACTGCTTCAGTATGAATAATGCAGTGCTCTGGTTGACTGCTCTTTTTTTAAGAGTAAAGTGTACTGGGAATGTTTTAAATAGCCTGCTAATGCTCGTATGGTGGCTGGCTTCAGGAAGCTGCTTAGCTGATAGTCTGACATGTCGAGCAATGAGCAATTCCACTGCCTAGGATGTGGAGGATTAGATATCTATATCAGACTTTACACTTTGTATTTTTATATGCTGAAAACCTTATTGTTAACATTTGTATGCAGTTGCTGGTAAACTGCTTTCTTTTTTTTATACATCTGAAATATCATTAGTATAACAATGCATGCATTTGTCGGTCACAAATAATAACTAAGAACCAGGCACTGTTGCCAGTGATGTTTTATCATATGCATATTTGGATGAATGAATTTGTATGTGTCAGTGCTGGTAATCTATCACTAGTCCACAAAACATGTTCATGCTCCCACCCCTGTTAATTTATAAACAGTTTTTGGTATGAAGACATATATAAATCAAATCTTGAATCCAAGTTGTAGAGAATACTGTACTACTGACAAGCTAAAGGCTTGTGTGTGAATAACGCTGAGTTGCATCTCTGTGCTTTATGGTCCATTCTGAAAGTGTGCAGCAGGACAGGAAGGTTGTTTTGGAAGTAAAGTTTACAGAAGTAGAATGTAATGTTGAGCAGAGAAATCATTATGGATTACCTGGAAGGTAATAAAAAGAATGGAATAACGTTCATTGGAAAAACATCTCAAGCAGTGGTTTTATACCTTTTACTGTAAATTCTGATCAGGTAACAATTGACTAAATTGTTTTTTGTTTGTTTGTTTGTTTTGTTTATCATAATTGTATGCCTAATTACAAAGATTGAGATTTACCCATTGTGTTATTTCCTGTTAAAGTGCTGTGCATTTTTATGCCTGGATATCGATGGTAAATATGTTAAAGACTGATAATTAGACTGTCTGGTAAAAATAAGATCAGATCAATGCAAAACGTAACCCCTGTAGCATTGACACAAACAACATGGCCATCAGGACAAACACAAGGCGTGATGATACATCGTCTAAATATATAATGTAAATGTGATTTTTAACTAGATATGTTAAGTGTTATTAGTATATATTTATATGTGATCTGTGCAGGGATTTTCACAGATTTTCTTTTGTTTTTTTTTTTTTTTTGGGAAAAAAATTCAAATGTGTTAAAGTGTATTATTTTGTAAGTGTTTCACTACTAGCACTCCCATAAGTTTTTTATGTTGCATTTATTCATGAACAATACTATTTTGCACACAATAAAACAAGAATATATACACTTTTGTCTATCTTTTTTTACCCTTCGTTAATTCATCTTCGGTAACCACTTTATCCTTATTCCGGGTCACAGGAAATCTGCAGCCTTTCCAGGGGAAAACTGGATGCATAAAAGGAATACAACTGGGATCAGATGTTAGTCCATAAGAGCAGCAAAAATTTATCCGGACACATTTTGTATCTGGGAACAGTCTAGCACAACCAGTCAAATGACTAGTTTTTATATATATATATATATATATATATATATATATATATATATATATATATATATATATATATTTTTTTTTTTTTTTTTTTTTACTTATAAGGATGTATGAATGTATGAGTATTTATATATATATATATATATATATATATATATATATATATATATATATATATATATATATATATATATATATATATATATATATAGATATATCTATATATATATGGGAAAATGTCTCAAACACTTAGTCAAATGTCTTGGTAATTTTCTAGAGAAGGGATTGTCTGCTTTGCACATTTTTTTCAAGGGTTTCTTTTAGCGCTCCCCAGTGGCCATTGGGTCCCTGTACATTATTAAAGCCAGAGTTTGATTACCTTTTTAGTATGGTTTAGGGATTAGAATGGTCAGTTTATAGATTTCATTAAGTTTTGTCTGTATATCAATTTCTCTAAAGCCGAGACTGCTTGCAACTATTTGTAAAGAAGAGTATGGTTAATTTCACACTGGTCAATGGTCACAGCGACGTCCATATTAAGTCAGATCTGTAAACCGGGAAGTAAATGGTTGACAGCGGCTTTTACACATACATGACAAAAATTATTTTTTCATGTAATTGCTTTTGTCTCACTGTCTGTACATGAGTCACAGTCACACTGGTCTATTTACTCACGTTTGGCCACTTCACTATGAACAAATAAATGATAAATAAAGGGGATTGTTAGTTATTAATTTCATTCAAGGCAAAAATGATTCTTGTTTAGTCTGATTTGAGCAGGTAGAAAACCTAAGAGAGGTCGAAGAAAAACTTCCCAAGTATACATACAACATATACATAACATTATTCAATTCAGTTCAATTTAACAATAAACATTGTCCCAAAGCAGCTTTACAGTGATAAAGAGGTTAAACAATTTTAATGTATATGTTAATGCATATAAGTTTAGTGCCTTTAAGTTAGTCTCTAAGCTCATTAGAGACAAACTTAAAGGCACTAAACTTATATGCATTAACATATACATTAAAATTGTTTAAGCCTTGGGTGACAGTGGTAAGGAAAAAAGTTCGAGAGGAACCAGACTCCAGAGGTAGCCCATCCTCATCTGAGTGACACTGAACATCCATTGATTATAGTTCCAAAATTGTTGAGGTTATCAGCTGTTCACTGATGGAGACCTGAGTGTCAAACTGTTCATGGTGATTGTAGTCCTAAGCCATTATAGAAGACTGTTTATATTATCACAGTCCAAGTTCATCTTCATGGTTTTTGTGTTTAACCTTCCACAGTAACCTCGTTGATTTATAAATTGTATATTCTGCACTTTCCTCAGCATTATTATAAATATTATAGTAAAATAATATTTAGCCTATAGACTCAGACTATAATTTAAGCAATATCACACATGTGGAGTGCTTAGGTGAAGTACCATGATGTGCTGAAGCAAGTAGTACCATTAGAAAAGCCTGTCCTCGGTTGCATTAAAACAAATTTCCATGCTGCATCCATTAGCAACATCAATAAAAGAACTGGTCATCCTAAACTTCATGAACTTTCATGCCTGAGCAGCTGCACACAATCCTAACATCACTATATGCAACTAGAGTGGTGTAACACATACTGACTATGGAGCAATGGAAAGATATTCTCTGGAATAATAAATCATACTTTGATCTGTCTCAACCTGCTGGACTATTTTTGGGTTTGTGAACACTGGGAGAATGCTACCTGTTTGAATGCATACTGCCACCAGTAAAGTGTGTAAAGGAGGAATACCTGTCTGTGGCCACTTATCCTATTGTGGGTTTGAGCTCTATGTGCTATGAGAGACAGTATTAATCCTACAGCATATACTGACATATATATATATATATATATATATATATATATATATATATATATATATATATATATATATATATATATATAATAGTATGGTTCCATAGTTATGATCACAGTTTGAAAAGGTTCTTTCGTGTTTCAGCATGACAGTGCACATGTACCCAAAGTGAGGTCAATAAAGATATAGTTTGATGAGTCTTGACCTCAACCTTACTGAAACCTTTAGGATAAATTGGGGCATCGGTTGTGAGCCAGACCTTCTCATCCATCATCAGACATGCTTTTTGCCTGAATGGTCACAAATTCACAAACCAATTCTCAAAATCTTGTAGAAAGCCATTCCAGAACATTGGCTTCTGTTACAACTGCAACATAAGCGGACAATTCCATATTTTTGGAATCACTCTTCTTCTTATACGAATAGCTCTTACATAACCTAGAAATGTGTTTGTGGTCATTGTCCTGTGGGAAAAAAAGATTAAGTGCAAAGCAGATTGGATGGCATGTTGCTGCAAAATACTGTCGTAGCCATGCTGGTTAAATGTGTCCTCAATTAAGACTAAATCATCATCAGAATCAGCAGCAATGCAACGCCGCATCTTTAGGAATCATCTGTTTACCCTAAAATGTCTAAGAAAGACACAGCAGTTATAGCCACATTTGGACCAGACCAAAGCACAGTTTTCCACTGATCTAATTTCCAAGTTGTTAATAAGTCCTTCTTTCCACCATCAGTGTCTGACCCCACAAATGCTTTTTTTGTGCATGAATTGCCACAAGTTCTCAAAC
Organism: Silurus meridionalis; assembly: GCF_014805685.1. NCBI lineage: Eukaryota > Metazoa > Chordata > Actinopteri > Siluriformes > Siluridae > Silurus > Silurus meridionalis. The sequence goes on from NC_060885.1 coordinate 15,583,544, forward strand.
TTGTGTAGAAAGCCTTTCCAGGAGAGTGGCTGCTTTTACAGCTGCAACATAAGTGGGAAATGTAATGGGATGTGCAGTAAGCACATTAGTCCAATAATAACGACATTTTGTTCTTTCAGCTCTGAATGTATCATATTCAGCCTCAGTCATCATATGGGCGTATGTAACGTTCCATAAATGGGCGGTGTATGCTAATATATGAACCAATGACCGTTATTTGTGAGTCAAGCCACGCCCACATGGCGCCATTGCGATTTGCATTGACACGTAACTGGGATACGCCGATATCCGGGAAGTAAACATTTCACAGAGACTGCATGAGAGATGGACCGCATCGCATCAGATACAGAAACCGATGATTATGAGCAGCCTTTGCTTCAACGGAAAAACGACGACGTAAAAAGAGGTGAATAGTTGGTGTATGTGCGCATGCGTATTCTGATTTCAGCAGCGGCGGAAATCCAAAACAATAGATCCCTCATGATGTTTGTTTGCAAACCATAAATAACCAGGAGTAGTCTCAGGCTTATGTTCAAATGCTGTGAGTGTTGTGAATGTGTGTGTTACAGGTTACAGGCCACGCCATTATGGGCCGTTGTTATGTTTTTTTTATTTTATTTATGGGACTACGGGACTTCTAGCTAGCTCGCTATTGTTAGCTGCATTAGTCACGTGGTCTCTTGAGCCGCACTCACTTTGAGTGAACCGGCTGGACTTTTTATTCATGGTACATATCTTACATCCTGGCTTTGACCCAGTCATTAGGTGCATCGCGTCGGCTATGATATTTTAATCCATGTTTCATTTTATACATCTAAAACCTGGTGGGACTGCAACATTTTAATATAATAGAGCATCTTTAGAAGTCAGCTGACCTAGTCATGACGTCATTCAGGGCCATGTGATAAGCAGGTTGCTTGGTCAACCGAATTAATGCCAGGCTCATCCACCACCAAAATGTGTTTGCATACCACCATTTAATCTGCATGGTAAACATTGTGCAAGAATAACTTTGAAATCAAGCTGTGACTTGCTTTGGAGATAGACATGTTGGTTATAAGTATATAATAATACAACTTATCCAAACTGCCCACAAGTTATCCGTTTGTATGCCATTGTGTACTTGTTCAGAAAGATTTCTTTTTGTTGTTGTTTTTATAGCTCCTGTGCTATGCTCTTCACGCTATGGCCTGGCTTTACTGTCCTGTTATGGCTTCTTTGTGGCATACGCACTGCGGGTGAATCTCAGTGTGGCCATGGTGGATATGCTGAGGAACAGTAGCAGCAGTACCAATGTCAGTGGTTCTGTGTGCCCACGGCATGCCAGTCCGGCACGGCCCATACACAATCATACAGTAAGAGCAGATCAGTTTACCACAATACCTTTATTATTACTTTCTATGAAGATATTTAACACTTCTTGGTTTTGCGTTTTAAAAAGAAGTGGCCAAATCCATGAAAATAGAGTTTTATAACAAAAAAAACCGCATATATATGCATATATATTAACTACATCTGCACTCAGAGTGTTTACATTTTTAAATTAGATTATTAGATTTCTATACTCATACATGTTTAATTATTAATGAAGGGACTATTGTCCAATTCTGTGGCTATAGAATAGATGTTTCACCAACAAGCAGAAAAATAATATATCCCTACTGTGATTTCTGCTTTTTATTTGCTCACTGTTCTTTTCATTTAAAGTGAAAAGAGAATGCATCTTAAGTGGTAGAGCTTTTAAATAGCCTAATGCTGGATAGCAAACTCAACACAAACTATTTTTCCACAAACAGTCCTGAAAAAGCTGCACATTTGCACAATACATAAGAATACACTGACACTCTAAATGAGTATGAATTAGGTGTGTAACGGTACACGTATTCGTAACAAAATTTATCATTACAGGGCTTTCAGTTCAGTACACGTGTAGTGAATGCAATCCTTTTTATGTGTGGAACATAGTTCTGAATTCCCACAGAAACGTATTAGGTAGGGGACCGCAAGTTTGATTATTTCCGCCTTGGACTTTATGTGCCTTAATTGTTATTAAATTTAAAAACATACAATACCTGGGATATAAAAAGAAACTAGAGTTAGCGCAGTGTTACTGTGGCTTCTCACCAGAAATAACATTTGTTTTGCGCATGCACGAAAACGCTAAAGAATCCACTGTGCTAGAGTTAGCAGAGTTTTATGTACAGCTTCAAGAATTTCTCTTAAAATGTGAAAATCTTGATAATTTTTTATTTTAGGGGAATGAATGAATGAAGGATGTAAGGAATAGAGACATTTGTTAAAGTTTGCTTAAATAAGTAGAAGATTTAAATAGATCACATCTTAATATGTTCTTAATGTCTTAATATGAAATATAAAATTTAAAACACATACACACTTACATAAACACCTGTATTACACAAATGGGGTCTAACAAATGTAAACTATTTAATTAATTTAATGGAATATGTCATAATTTTATAATTATTTCTATTTATTTAATTGTATGTAATCAGTTTAATTTTGTACCAAAAGTATTAAATTTGTATTACTTTGATTTATTCTATTTTATTTTTATAAAATATTAAATATATTATTTTATATATTATTTAACCATTTTTTAAGGAATTTTATTTCAAATGTTTTAAAAATGTAAACTGGTTATGTTGACAAATGTTAATAATAATAAATTGCTTTAATAAAAAAAAAAGACAAGACATTTTGTTTTGCATTTCTGCCCAAAAACTGTACTGAATCATGCATTTAATGTACCATAACACCTCTAGTCTAAATGCAAACTCTGGATTAAATATTCCCTCTGAAATGTAGAACCACACATGACACCTTATATGTGAGTTGATACTCAGACGATATTTGACTTTTCCAGGCCAGTGTTTATGACTGGGACTCAGAGACTCAGGGCTGGATCTTGGGCTCCTTTTTTTATGGCTACATCGTCACTCAGATACCAGGTGGCTACGTGGCACGCAAATATGGTGCCAAGTGGCTGCTGGGCTTCGGCATCCTGGGAACTGTGATTTTCACTCTGCTGACGCCTGTGGCTGCAGACCTAGGAGCTGGTTATCTCATTGCAGTCAGGGTACTGGAGGGTATAGGAGAGGTAAGTGCTCATATTTTTAATGTGTGTATATAAAGTTTGGCTTGAAGTTTGCACTGAAATTATTATAATGCTGTACATTTCATGGGCTGTCAGGGAGTGACATTTCCTGCTATGCATGCTATGTGGGCTTCCTGGGCTCCACCCTTGGAGAGGAGTCGACTGCTTACTATCTCTTACGCAGGTAGAACTAGATTTGTTTACTTGTGTGTATATATAGTAATGTACTCTGTGATAGAATTGGAAAAAAATTCTTTCTTTTTCTTTTTTTGCTCTTTTTATTTTAGGAGCCCAACTTGGCACGGTAGTTGCTCTTCCCCTATCTGGTCAGATATGTTTCTATCTGGATTGGACATATGTGTTCTATATATTTGGTAAGGTAAAGGTGTTTATATATACATACATACATACATACATACCGTAATTTCCGGACTATAAAGCGCATCCATATATGAGCCGCACCCACTAAATTTTAAAAATATTTTAATTTTTAACATAAATAAGTTGCACCCTTCTATAAGCCGTCTATAATGTACTTTACACAGGCTTTAATGGGAATAGCATGCCACTGCATTTTTACGGTATTACTACATGTGTTCAAGACGAGGATTATGTCATTATTTTCTGATGCTGATTTCTAAGTTTCTTTGACTAAGCCTTAACGCTGTTGCCAAGAAAAATAAAAAAGCACGAGTTTTGGAAACCTGTCTGTGCTTATATGATTTCTGTTGTAACTGGAGTAGCACGCAATCCCATGACCCAGACTCAACACGTTACAATGACTTGTATCTAATATATATGTATATATGTGTTTTGCAGGGGCTATTGGGCTACTCTGGTTTTTCCTGTGGGCTTTACTGGTCAGTAACAATCCCGACACACACAGAAGGATATCAGAGATTGAGAAGACCTACATAAAAGCTTCATTAAAAAAGGAGGTGAGCATTATATTTTAAGTACGTCAACTGCTATTCTATCCGAAGTCATTAATGAATAAATTGACCAAAAGTGAACTTATATATATTTGTTTTTCTGTGAAGCTGTCTCCAACTTCAGCCCACATCCCCTGGATATCCATTCTTACATCTCTTCCATTATGGGCCATAGTTGTTGCACACTTCTCCTACAACTGGACATTTTACACATTGCTGACTCTCTTACCCACCTACATGAATGACATTCTGGGCTTCAGCATTAAGGAGGTTAGTTCATCTCAAGGCTTTGACTTATACATATATGGCTTTTGTTCCATTTTGAATGTTTTATAAATTGCATTTAAGTATGCTATTGTTGTACAGCATGAACAATGGATTATTTTAATTAGGAAAAGTGCTGTGATTTTCCTGTAGAATGGGATGCTTTCTGCTCTGCCATACTTGGGCTGCTGGCTGCTGTCTATGGGAGGAGGCCAGTTAGCTGACTACTTGAGGGAGACCTGCCTTTTCCACACTGTGTCTGTGCGCAAGGCCTTCACTATAATTGGTGAGCAATCGAACAGATAAAAAAAAAACTAGCATGGAAAAACCTTTTCCTTTTTTTCTTCTTTTTTTTGACGAAGGGTGGGGATGCTGTGTTCAGAAATGTGAATGATGTGAATTCAGAAACTGCTCTGTCATGGAATGTCGAAATTAACTTGCCCTGCAGGAGTACTGATAAGAGTTTCAAGCATTATGTGTGTGTGTTTAGGTATGGTGGGACCAGCTGTGTTCCTGGTGGCAGCAGGATACACTGACTGCAACTACACTCTGGCTGTTGTTTTTCTCACTGTCTCCTCAAGTCTGGGAGGCTTTTCAGCATCTGGCTTCAACATCAATCATCTTGACATTGCACCATCGTAAGATGATCTTTTTTTCTTGTATGGTACTTTTAAAGTATTTTAACAAGCATCTATCTAAACTATCTAAATGCAGTGCCTCTGTATTTGCAGCAAATTAGATTTTAAAACTGTAAATTCTCGTATTATATTCTGTCCATAGGTATGCTGGAATATTGCTAGGAATCACAAACACATTTGCAACTATACCTGGCATGGTGGGTCCTGTGATTGCGAGATCATTGACCAAATCTGTAAGTTTGTTTTTTGTTGTATTTTCCATATCTTTATAGTTCTTCTTATAATGATATAGTTGTTCTATTAGTTTTATCTTTTTGTTTAACTTTTGGTTCAGACTTATAAGAGAACTATTAGGCTTATTAAACTATTAGAGAACAGTATATCATTTGCAATTGTAACAGCTAAGTAACAAAATAAACAATTTGCCCATGTGCATTGTTCATAAACCGGTTCTCAAGGCCCTCCGAAACTTCACAAGTTTGAATACAACGAAAATAAGTCATTTCATACATTATACAAAACAACTGCAGAACCCTCTCTACATTAAAATCCTGAGAGTTCGAGGGTGTCCAATTTGAAATGGAACAGGATTGCGTTTGGAAATCTCCCCACAGCTACTCATCACAATTCCAGAAAAACCAGTGCAGTCAGCCGACTCTGCGGAATAAGTGTTTTCTGGATAATTACTGATTTGAGTTCAATATCGACTTTACTTGTAAATGATTATGACATGAGTCATACAAGGAAATTATTTCATATATCCTTAAGAATTCGACTGTCAATAATGCTCACATTTACTGTCACGAAACAAACTGCATGCAGCATTTACATACAGCATATCAACATGGTGTCAGGATGTCAGGAACCAATGAGAATACAATGATGTATACTTAATTCAGTATTTATTACTTATAACATATGTTCTCCCTACATGTTTTCCCAGCCACAGTAGCACAGGCTTTTTTTGTGCTTGAAATTGTTTCAACATATTTCCATTTTTCTCTGGCTTTTTGAACACACTCTGTATGTCTACACTGCATAATGTGTTAATGTGCCTTTCTGATTTCAGAACACTATTGCTGATTGGCGAACAGTCTTCTTTATCTCAGCGGGGATAAATCTGTTCGGTGCTGTTTTCTACACTTTGTTTGGAAAAGGTACAATACAGCCCTGGGCCGTCCAGAGAGTAAATATAGAATAAAACAATCTCTTATAGGACTGAAGAACACTATTGCATGAAGAATTCATGGGATGGATTCATATGATTCTGTTTGAAGATTTGAGTACTGCTGATTAAATGAAACTGGTTTTGTTAAACAACTGGATGAATGTTCTCTAATAACAAATTTTATAGGAGATTCAGTTGGTTTTTTGTTGCTTATTCTGTGTTTTTCATGTCTAAATAGTTTTAAAGCATCTTGTTTATTTTAGGGAGCCAATATTTCCACATTACATACGTCTATAACCAGTCAGAAATATCATATATTTAAATTCTTGGTCTAAAGAGTACTTTCGGTTAATTTCACCTGCTTAGCAAACCTTGGTCTGTCTTAAAACCAGAGGTGGCAAATAGGGCAGAGGTGATCTTTATCTGTTCCACAAACATTAATCCTCCTAAAGTCTTTGTTCAAAACTCCTTTACTATGTACCGTTTTAAGTGGCCAATGATTTGAAAATATTGCCGTTTGAAAGAAATATGCCAATGATCCACTGCCTTGCTTTCTTTTCTAGATGTTGCACAATCATGGGGCAGGTCAGAATTTCCTAACTTAACTTCCAAAGACTTATTACTCCGTCTAGTGGTCAAAATTTGAACTGCAACAAAGTGCAAGAACCAATAGTTTACATTTACATTTATGGCATTTAGCAGACGCCCTTGTCCAGAGTGACGTACAAAAGTGCTTTGAGTCTCTATCAGTGAATAAATCTACTCTGGTACGCTAGATTACAACATAAGATAAATCAGCCTGCTCAGGATTTTATTTTATTTTTTTGATAAATGATAAAGCAAACCTGGAAAAGTGTTAGTTTAAGTGTTTCAGGAAGAGAAAGGTCTTCACCTGTCATTTGAAGATAGCCAGGGACTCCGCTGTTTGGTCATCTAGGGGAAGTTCATTCCACCACCTCCGTACCAGAACAGAGAAAAGCCTTGAGGTATAATTACCTCTTACTCTGAGAAAAGGTGGTACCAGTTAAACAACGCTAGAGGATCTGAGGTAAGAAGGTACTTTGTAGGCAAGCATCAGTGTTTTAAATCTGAATGTGGCAGTTGATCATCTAAAGTTACTTCAAGGCTGCAAATTGTGGCTGAAGGGGAGGAGAGTTCTAAAAAGATATTCTGAGATCCTGACCTGGAGATGAATCACCTGGGATGACCAGAAGTTTGGTTTAGCTGGGATTGAGTTTTAGTTGTTGAGCACCACGTCCACCAGGCATGTTCCGAGCGGAAGCTGTGGTATATGAGAGGGAAGAGAAGATAAGTTGAGTGTCATCAGCATAGCAGTGATAAGAAAACTCGTGTAAGGATATGACTTCACCAAGTAAATGAGTATAGAGGGAGAAAAGGAGAGACCAAGTACTGAGCCTTGTGGGACACCAGTGGACAGTCTGCGTAGGGCAGATGTAGACCCTTTCCATGTTACCTGGTATGACCGACCTTCCAGGTAGGAAGCAAACATTCCCATGCTGCTCCATGGATACCGAGGCTCCTTAGGATAGACAAGAAAGACTGTGTTGAATGCTTCTAAAAGGTCTAGTAGGATAAGTACAGATGACAGCTTGACTGATCGAGCAGCATGTAGTTTCTCAGTGACGGCTAAAAGGGCCGTCTCTGTGAAATGTGCCGCTTTGAAGCCAGATTGGTTTGAATCTTAGAGCTTGTTCTGTGAGAGATTTAACAGTTGGTTAACAGCTCCTTCAGCACTTTCTGTATAGGAGGATCGTTAAGAGCACTGGCAGAATATTTTTAAACTAGCCAGTCTGAAAACCATTAGATCTTATTTTATAATGCTCAGTTCATAATTAAATCTAAAATAGTACACACTGTGTGTCCTTGATGTTCTGAATCATTTTATTGGAAAGGGAATTTTTTAAAAAGGGAAATATGGCATGGATTATATCTGAACATGAACAATTTGTCTACATCATGGAGACCTTGTTCCCAACACAGTGTTAGGGTGAAAGGTGAACGTGAGATGCTGTGAAATGACATTCCGAATGACTGTATGATGTTGACTCTCAACTGCTCAGTACAGGAATTCACTAGATTGTCACACTGGTAATGTGTGATAGCCCTGTGATTTTATTTGTTAATCATGTTGTCCTGCCTACAAAATCTATAATTCCTATAAATTCTTTTAGAGCATAATACAAATATTTTAGAGCATTCAATATTCCATTTAGATTTAAGTTAACATTAAAATACAGAGGTGCCAACGTCTACTGTTAATGTGGCAAATAAAATCTGCAGAAACTGTAGAAGCTGCTTATTTTGAATTGTACAGTCAGTACAGTTTCTTTGCACACACCGGGGGGAAAAGCTGCCATGTCTAAAGACTGGTTTTGTTAATAAAATTCTGTTTAGTCTTTTTTGGTTATTGAGGTTTACTTATCATGTTGGTGCATTTGTACATTTAAAAGGTTCAGTGTCTGCAAAAATTCCGCTTTAGTCGCACAGGTTTGATATCAGCAGTGACTGATTACACTGTACGTACAAAATGTTGTTGTTTGTATATTTATGTTCAATTTATAATTGATCTGTTTAGAATGACTGTTCAGTTATTTCTTTTATTGAAAATCATTAAAATAAAACTGAATCTCGTTTCTCTTTTACTGGGAGAAAATAAAACCTCATATAAAGCAATTTTAGTAGCTACATAACTTTTGCAGTTTTTGTATTTTTTTGTATTGTGCCTTACTTTCATTGTAAACTTATCATAAACATGACCCTCTTTTTCTTTGTTTAGGTAAAATGAATAATATGAAAAGGTATAATTGCTTGGTTTTTTTTTTTTTTTTTTTTTATATTTTTTTGTATACACTGCACTTTTTTGTAGCCAATTGTAATCTATTGTTTACTGAAGTCAGATACCTCAGGAATGGAAATGGATAAGAAGGTAAGGATGAACCCCTTATGTAAAAAGAGCATTTGTCCCAACGTATTTTGCTACATAGCTGAAGTATTGTGTATTGCTGTGTCAATTGAGCATTCACCAGTGAGAAGTCTTGCATTTGCTTAGTTTTCCCTGACCATATATACATCATGTTCAATTAAAATGCATTTATCTTATACTGTTTGGATATTCTTTGTATTTTGTGGAGAGTAAATAAATTGGTTCTAGGTCTAATTTTAAGAACATTTAAAATAACATTGCATTAGCATGGGCTATTCATGAATGGCTTGTTTTAACTGTTGTGTGTTCAATTAGCTAACAAGCCCATTGTGTTATTTTAAACAGACATTTCTTAATAAAGAATAGGCTGTGTTCATAAATTGTTCATAAGTGTTCATAAATTATAAGATTTATTAAATGTGTTGCAACATTGCACAGGATTAAAAAAAAAAAAAGATCCACGCCAAGCTGCAAAATGTACACTAAATAAATCTCAGCATATTAAGTAGTAGAACTAATACCTTCTATTAATGTTGGGTGCAGTATCTATTACACTCCTAAAAATCCACTGTAGTCTCAGATTCCTGTAATGCCTGATAGAAGTCTGAGATGTTTTTCTGAGTTTGGCTCTAATCAGTCTGACAATCGTCTCAGACACCTCTCATCAATACGGCATTTACTGTGACTGATGTAGTGTTTTTCTCTTCTGCTTTTACTCTCACAATTCTGTGTAAACTCGAGACCATTGTCCCTTGGGTTTACACCAAAGAGACAAATAAAGTGAAAATCCCAGGGGTTCATTCGTTTCTGAAATACTTAATAGCTGTCTGGACAACAGACAAACAGTTTCACTGACATCATTCTTCCTGAACCGTTTGATGTGAACATTGACTAAAGCTCTTGATATGATTTTATGAATTGAGTGTGAGTGTACAGATTATTATAATTATAATGGTTTAAATTGTAGGTTAATAGATACATTTATGGCATTTGATAGATGCCCTTAACCAGACATATTAATACTATTACCTCATTTACTGTATCAACTGAGCAGTTGAGCAGCTTAAGGGCCCAGCCATGGCTGCCTGGTATGACCATCCATTCAGAAGTTCAGTGATACTGGATGCTATTGATAAAGGGGTTACAACCACTCTGTGTTTATAACAAGCCATCATTGAACAGTTTCTATTGAGTTTTTATTGAGTTAGAATTAGAAATAAATGTATCAACCTGTACATTTATTTATGGCCTGAGTCCTACCACAAAGCCAACATTTTCTGTAACATTAGTGTGGATATTTCACTAAGAAATCTTCCAACATTACAATAATCAATAATCTTCAACAACAATCTATTTATAAAATTATAATAAGCTCCATTCTTCATAGGAAAAGTCTTCCCATAAGATTTTGGAGCATAGAGCAGAGTTGAAGCAGTGGTCTTTATGGCACTTGCTTTGTGCACAGGCGCATTGTCATGCTTGAGCATGTTTGAGGCCTTGAGTTTCAGGGAAAGTAAAAGGTAATGTTATTTAATGCAAATGCAAAAGCAGCGGTTGGAAAAGATCTGTCTACTGGTTTGATGGTCAGGTTTCCACATACAGGTAGTCGACTCTACTTACGACAGACCGGTCGTAAGTAGAGTAGTCTATATGTACAGAACTGTGAAATGATGCCGGAAGCTGGTACGCACTGTCGTACTCCGCGGCTCGCGATTGTGGTCGTAAAGCCGAGTGGTCGTAAGTTGAATAGGTCGTAGGTCGACAACTACCTGTACTAAATGAAGCAAAGATGGAGATACACTTGTAGTGGTGGCCAACATCAGAAAGACCTTCATTTTCAGTGTTTTTATATAATATTGTGATGGGTGCATTTAGTAGTGTTTCATCTATAAAAATGTTCCTGTGAGAGAAAATAAAGAACTATTTATAAGTTTAAGATGTTTATCCTAATGCGTGTGCAATTAACAGGCACATCCTATAATGCTGATCCAAATGACACGTATTTATTTATATTGAATATAAACTTCTTATTGACGGACAATTGATGCTGTATATGCAATAAAACCAAAGTAAAACTGATTACATTTTTTATAAACGCAAGAGACTGTGAGCGATGAAGTGCGCGGAAGTGCGCAGTCGCGCTGTTTTGGAATATAAAGCAGCTCAGAGCGCCTCAGTGTGTCAGTGTGTGAGGTTCAGTCCCAGCCGTGTCACAGCAGCACAGGTACTGTATCTCCTCCATTACACACACATACACACACACACACCACAGATATATTTGAATCTGCGTCGTTACGTAATTCGAATTGCTATGTTTTCTATTAGATATTTTTGCGCTTGAAGTGATGCTGGGGATTAGACGCTGCGTTAGAGGCAGTGTGTCAGGATGAGGGAACATGGCGGCGACTGCAGTGAGGAGCTTTTGCTGTTAAATCTTCCAGACATGACACTGACCTCCCTCTGTGTCTGCGCGCGTGTGTGTGGGAGAACATTCCAGCTCTGTAGTCATTTATAATTATTAATCATCAGGCAAATAGGTTTTCCTTTCTGTTAGAATCAACTCTCAAGGTTATTGGGTAGCCATGGTAATGTACCCAAGGTAATACATGTAAGAAGTATCTATGTTGAAAAAGTTAAGAATGGCATTTAAACTGCCAGCAGGAAATATTTATTCTGTATTTTGAACCCCACCTCATTACATTATTCTGCATCAACACCTATATCTGAACCAGTTCCTAATACCTACATATAACATAACACCTTATGGAATGTGAGTGAGAAATATTACAGTTTAATAGAGAGGATGGAAGCTAGAATACATTGTGGTGTTATATTTTAGTATTTTATTCTTTAAATCTCAAATGGCTGCTCAGAATCCTGCTTACAAAATGGAGGTCTGTTGGATCCTTGGTAATGGGAAGTACCGAAGGAAAAAACACTCATGCAGTTGCATCAGCCAGTTGCTCTTGAGCCGGGCTATATGACACCAAGAAAAATTTGCAAATGGCCAGAGCAGAACAGGGTGTGTAAGTGTATAATGAGCAGAGACTGGAGGTGGAAGCGCTTGTGTGCACCTTGCTGCATGTCGGTTTGGTGTCGGATATCATGCTTGTGGTTGTGCTGAAGGAAGGTTCTATTATTGTGACAATTTAGAGAGAAATCGAACGGTGAAGGGGGAAATTTTTTTTAACCTGCCATCTACTGTTTGATTTCAATCCAGAAATTAGATTCAAGTTGTTGAAATGAATTACAGACAAGCAGTTGGTGTGTATTTTGCTTCTGCCCTTGTCCATGGTGCTGTAAATGTAGAGTATATTGAACTAGAGATAGAACTTAGTATAGCTGTGCTAACTGTCTGGCATATACAACTACTTTATTATATGCTTCTTTGACTTTCATTTTGATCCCATTGTTTATTTGTTTTGTTGTTTTTCTGTTACACTGTATGAGGCAGGCCTCCTAGCAGCTTTGTCACATTCAGTGTGTAACCAATCATGGGAAAGGAGAAGCTCCACATCAACATTGTGGTCATTGGCCATGTTGACTCTGGCAAATCCACTACAACTGGCCACCTCATCTACAAGTGTGGTGGAATTGACAAGAGAACCATCGAGAAGTTTGAGAAAGAGGCTGCTGAGGTACCGCTGTTACAAAAGTCTTTGACCTTGACATTTAAAGCATTAAAAACATTTTTTTTAATGCAGACATGAAACTGTTTCTCCGCATATGATTTTACATTACAATCTAAACTGTTTTAGATGGGTAAGGGATCCTTTAAGTATGCCTGGGTGTTGGATAAGCTGAAGGCAGAGCGAGAGCGTGGTATCACCATTGACATTTCCCTGTGGAAATTCGAAACCAGCAAGTACTATGTCACAATCATTGATGCTCCTGGGCATAGGGACTTCATCAAAAACATGATTACTGGAACCTCCCAGGTCAGTCATCAGAGCAATACAATATTAATTATTGATTTCTTGTTTTTGGGCTTTGCCATATGCACTATAGCTTTAAATGTAAATACAATAAGATATAGTTAAATATGAGCGCTCTGTGTTTGTATAAATAAAACCTGCCCATTTTTATTTTGGTTTTTACTTTATTAAGATAATGTAAGCACTTGGGATTTTTTTTCTGTTATTAAATAACATTTTAATGCAAGTAGTTAAACATGATGGGGCATGCTTTTATACAGAAACAGGGTTGTGTGATGTGATTATGGCTCAACATAAAGTCAAGTGCTGTTGGATTACTTTCCTATTATAGCATTTACTAAAGTTTTATTTCCTTCATACCACAGTTTAACCTGATATTGTCTTGTTATTGTCTTTATAGTAGTTGTGATAATTGTTCCATGCTCTATTATTAGTACCTTCTACTAAAGTTATGTAATTGAAATGGCTGCAGCCACTTAATATAAATAATAATAATAACAACAACAACAGTTTGTTGGTCTAAGGACTGTCATATGGAGCAAAAACTTACTGATCATTACAAAATGTTAAAACTCAAGAAACATTCATTACATACTAAATAAACATTTATTTACAAAAAATCATGGTGTCCACCATACAAGTAAATATGTTATTATAGAGACAGTCTATTAGATTCTTCTTCTTCTTCTACTGGCTGCTTTCGTTAGGGGTCACCACAGCAGATCATCTGTCTCCATACCTATAAAATTTCCCTTTCACTCTTGCAGATACCCTGCTATCACAAATTACTCCTGCAACTCTTCTCCACCCTGCATGCACTCTTTTCTTCACTTCTCTAACACACTCTCTATTACTTTGCACTGTTGACCCCCAGGCACCTTCTCCACCTCTTCTCCCTGCAACCGCACCACTCCACTGCCCTCCCTCTCATTCACACACATGTACTCTGTCTTAACCTTAACCTATCTGCTGGCAATATTGTCAGCTGTTGTTAGAGAAAATAAACAGCTTCAGTTTCAGGTTTAAGACTTGCTCTGGGATTTAAAAAAAAAAAAAATATAAAAAAAAAAAAAATATATATATATATATATATAAAACCAATGTGAATTTGGGTGATGCTAAAAGTAGCAGTTTTGAAATAAAGTTTTTTTTGTTTGTGTGCTCCAGGCAGACTGTGCTGTCCTGATAGTAGCAGCTGGTGTCGGTGAGTTCGAAGCTGGTATCTCAAAGAACGGTCAAACCAGGGAGCATGCTCTCCTGGCCTATACATTGGGTGTGAAACAGCTCATCGTGGGTGTTAATAAGATGGATTCCACTGAGCCCAACTACAGCCAGAAGCGCTATGAGGAAATTGTAAAAGAAGTCAGCACTTATATTAAGAAGATTGGCTACAACCCTGAAACTGTGGCATTTGTTCCTATTTCTGGGTGGAACGGTGATAACATGTTAGAGGCCAGCCCCAATGTACGTGACATCATAGCTGGCAAAAAAAAAAAAAAAAACAACTACTACTATTATTTGGACAAATCCTCTTAAGATGCATTGATATTTATAGTAATCCTGAGACTAATATTGATTGTCTCATTTCTGTAGATGAATTGGTTTAAAGGCTGGAAGATCACCCGTAAGGATGGCAGTGTGTCAGGAACTACTCTCCTGGAAGCTCTGGATGCCATCCAGTCTCCAACCCGTCCCACCGATAAACCGCTTCGTCTGCCTCTGCAGGATGTCTACAAAATTGGAGGTGATGCTTTGTGAAAAACTATTTATTATCAGGCAAAAAAATATGTACACTGTTAATTACTACAGACCATCTATCATCTTTCAACTAGTAATGAACCCTCCTCGCCAGCTGAGGTCGGGACAATTATATACCCAAAAACATGAATTGATGATGTTTGCCAGACTAAAGAAATTAGTGTAGACAACATTTTAATTGGACACATTATATAAATGAATACATAAAAGGAAAAGCTAAAGTGATTTGGTTTCTGCTGAACCGAGATTACAGATCATAAGTAATGAACGCATACCTCTTTCTTTCGCTTCTCCCGTTAGGGGTCGCCAAAGCGGATCATCCGCATGTTTGATTTGGCACATGTTTTTACGCTGATGCCCCTTTCTAACACAACCCTCCCTGTTTATCCGGGCTTGGGACCGGCACTAAGAGTGGCTGGGGTTGGATCCCTGACTGGGGATCGAACCCGGGCCGCAGCGGTGAGAGCGCCGCATACTAACCACTAGACCACCAGGGGACCTTAATGAACGCATACCTCACTGGTTAAAAAAAATAAAAAAAACAGAAAACGGAAATCTGATCACATTTTAACTTCACACGTATTGTCTTTACCGAACTAAATGTATCTAATGTTTAACATTGCTCTCTTCTATACGTCATGTTGCATTGATAAAATATCAACAGCAATAATATCATTCAGAAACACAAACACCATCTTTCCTTATTTTTGAGAACACCATTGTTTTTCACTCACTGAAAGTTTCTTCTTTTGCACATTTCTCTCTGCTGTCTTCACTGCACGCTCAACTGCACGTCTGATCGTAGAAACAGTGAGCATAGTAACTGTAGTAGTGACCCATGGCACCGTAGGACCCAAACAGCTCTACTGAGCCCACCTTGATGTCCTTAAAACATATTTGGATTTATTAGAAAATAGCATTTGGCGTATATTAATTTGATTATGTAAAAAGGATTCGCTGTCCGGATTCGGACTGGAGTCCGCCAGTCGGCGACCCCTGATCTAAAATTTGAGATGGAGTTTGCTTAAAATTTTGCTTAGGTATTGGAACTGTCCCTGTGGGTCGTGTGGAGACCGGCATTCTAAAGCCAGGGATGGTGGTGACTTTTGCGCCTGTTAATATAACTACCGAGGTGAAGTCTGTGGAGATGCACCACGAGGCTCTGTCTGAAGCCCTGCCAGGGGACAACGTGGGCTTCAACGTCAAAAATGTCTCGGTGAAGGATATCCGCCGTGGGAATGTTGCTGGGGACAGTAAGAATGATCCACCGCAGGAGGCAGCTAGCTTCACTGCTCAAGTATGCTCAATTTATGCTGCTTCTAATCTTCTTTAAAGCTATACAATGTAAATATATTCGGTGTACCCTTCTAGCGCTGTTGAGTTGCAGATGGTCACAATGTCTGTTATAATTGTGTAAATCAGGTGATTATCCTGAACCACCCTGGACAGATCAGTGCCGGTTATGCCCCAGTGCTGGACTGCCACACTGCACATATCGCCTGCAAATTTGCTGAACTCAAAGAGAAGATTGACCGCCGCTCTGGAAAGAAACTTGAGGATAACCCCAAGAGCCTCAAGTCTGGGGATGCCGCCATTGTAGACATGATTCCTGGGAAACCCATGTGTGTGGAGAGCTTCTCAGAGTATCCTCCTCTTGGTGAGTGATTGTGTACAAGATTGCAATTTGTTACGGGTTGTTGATGCAGTTAAACCGGTAATAATTCAGATCAGTTTAACAAGAGAAAATTCTGAAACCGTGCTGTGTTTATTTTACAGGGCGCTTTGCTGTGCGGGACATGCGTCAGACCGTGGCAGTTGGAGTGATCAAGGGAGTCGAGAAAAAGCTCCAACTGGTGGAAAGGTCACCAAATCTGCTCAAAAGGCACAGAAGGCAAAATGAATTTTGTGTTGCACTGCTAACTCCAGTGTCGCATACAACAGAACAGAGGTCCCCCAAATCTACCCGATTGGCTGCTTAAACTCCATAGTCATAGATTGGTTAATCGTTCCAATGCATCGTAAATCTATCAGAAGGAAAAAATATAATCTATATATACAGTATATATATACCAAGACAGGTTGTTTGACTTAAATGTATTCAATTAGAGTAATTTGTAATATTAGATTCTTACTATTGGAATGTGACCTTTTTTTTGGGTTTTGACCATTCACACTATTATGCGAAATTACTACTCTTGAGAGGAAATGTTACCATGACCTCTCCTACTCTGGAGGGCAGTTTTACTTCAGTTCTTACATGATTGTCCTGCTTTTAGTGTTTGTTCGCAGATAAATGTGTTTTTAGGTTTTGCTGCTTTTAGTAACTTATGTTACTTCTTGGTCTTTCTGACTATTTAAGCTTTAAAGCAATTGGAAAATAATCAATCTTTCCACATCAGAACATTTTGGCACTTTTCATGGCACTTAAAGCACTTGGCGTGAAGCTAGTTTTGCACAGGCACTTATTAACTTTAATTGGTTTGAGCATCTGCACCTTACTGTCTTACTTGTCCTATTTAATCAATCAGGCCATATTAAAGATTCTGCACCCTAACCCTAACCCTGTCTTTTTGAGTTTCTTCTTTGAATTTCAAATTTCTGACTGGTTTCACTTAAACAGCATATTAATGTTTTTTTGCTTTTAAGAACAGACATGACTATACAATAAAAATATTTTGCACTATGACATTGTGTAAAGTAAAATGCCAAAATTGTAATCAATGACAGACAGACAGACAGACAGACAGACAGACAGACAGATCTAGCAAAAGACTACATAGAGGGTTTAAAAAGATCTGCATTTATTTGATATGTAATTTTGATCAACATGGTTTGATCAATTCTATTTCATTAATTTTCTGGAAACTCTATGGATTATTAAAAACCTGTAAGACTTTTGGTTCTGAGCCAAGAATTCCCTCCACCATAACAGGAGGTAAGCAGGGGATGGACAATCAAAGAATAGTTTAGTGGGGTTTTTATGGCTGGAATAAAGAAAACCTGTGATCATTCTCACTGAGATCTTTTCATTTTAATTCAACAGTACTTTAATGCATTAGAGTTTGGTTTACACCTCATATACACAAACATAAGCAATAGGATTGGTAGTATGAAACATAGCTTTATTTTT
Organism: Silurus meridionalis; assembly: GCF_014805685.1. Taxonomy (NCBI): domain Eukaryota; kingdom Metazoa; phylum Chordata; class Actinopteri; order Siluriformes; family Siluridae; genus Silurus; species Silurus meridionalis. Next base: position 15,601,428 of record NC_060885.1, read on the forward strand.
TTTTACTGTCAGTCTGTTTACATTATCTTACTGCAATTTATAAGTATTTGTCTTCCTAATTCTCTAATGATATTTCAGTGGTAAGTGTGTAACAACGCATGCAAAATCTTACCAAAAGCCATACAGATCTCTAAAACCTGGTGGGCAAGTTGGTGTGTTTACCAACTTCTAATGATGTTAACTAAAGTTGCTTCAGTATGTTTACAAATTGAGCAATGGTATGAGAGGTATCCTGTCTGGAGACAGTGGGCAGAGCAGGGAACCCAGAGCCCAAGGATGCACTCCACCTTAGCTGAGAATTTCCAGAACAATTATGTTTGTGCACCTAAAAACTGCTCTCAAAACTCTTCTCATTTTCCTGTAAGACCAGATACCTTCCAACTACCAATGCCTTTTTCTTTACAATCTGTTACTCACAGAAGTCTTATCAATGAAATTGCACAGATTGAGTTATTTGACATTGTTAATGTGTTTGATTTTGACTACAGATAATGCATTTTTTTTTTCTATTGTGTAAATGTTTGAGTATATTTCTCTGGGTTTGGTTTTGTCTGCTATTTTTGCTAGACTCAAGGTATTATACCATGTTGTTGGTTAGTTGGACAAGGGAAAGCTAAATGTTAATCATATTTTTTGAATACATAATACATAAATTAATTCTACTTTTTATAACTTGTGTAGATTTTACTTGAAATGCTTGTCCCAGATTTAAATCCATACACTGACACTATTCAGAGGAAGTGTTTCATTAAATAAGAATAAAATAATTCCCCCACTTTTAGACTCTAGATGGCACCAGAATGCCGTCCATATAAACCGTATAATACTGTAGTTCTGGAAATAAAATTTTCCTATATATATTTTGCAGTCAGATGTAAGTCATGTCCAACAGTCTCGAAACGTGTTTAGATTCTCGTCAATAAACTGAGGATGTCTGGATTTTTTAATTGTTGTATAATATACATGGGGATTTTGCACTCAGCTTGTAATTAGTGGGAGGATCCTGCAGTAATAGTGTAGTTTTTTGTCTGATGTACAAAACTGTAATTTAGCACATCCCACTGATAATCGTATTTTAAACCCTGTGCAATAGCAAAAGAAAGTTTTACACAAAAAAAACACATGTAGAGGAAAATAACCTGACACACCCTTAGACAACACAGACTTTTGGAACATTTAGAGTTCCCATGCTGCACTTTAAGCACAGTTTACACCTAGAATGAAATTGCTAGTAATGAGTTGTGTGCTATAATAGTGAATGGCGGAGGAGTTTTTTGATTGAAAAGATTAAACATTCTCCATACATACTAATCAGTCCTAAGTAAGGGGTTTAATACTAAGGACATACTAATACTCACTCCTAAACTACAGTATATTTACCCTCACCCACACCCTCTGACGTCAAGGTTGCTTTATAAGCGACAGTTTCGCTTTAGTCCAGTCTTTTACGCACGACTGCTGCAGCCAATAACGCGCAATGAGCGCCAGAGTAAACTCGCGCAAAGTCCGGGATGAGACTCCAGGTGCATCTCACCCTAAAAGTCCTCGTTCTACACAGAGAAAGAGCGCCCCGAGGAATGATGAGCAGGAAAAGGAAAAAGCAAGCTGCTCTTCAAAGCTGGCGGAAAGCCAAAAGTCCGTTCAAGCAACTCTTCAAGGGATGCTAACCCTACTGGACCACCACTAACACCCATAGCAGCAAAAGGTGGTGAGAAGAAAGTAGGTTCTCGCTGCTCAACATCGAGAGACACCGAGGAGAATCCGAGCAAAGATCTCCAGGGTGCTCCGGAAAAGGCAAAGAAAAGCCAGAGACCGGAGTCAGCCAAAGCGAGCTATGCTTCAGAGTTTCAGGAAAATCTAAAATCCAGACCGAGGAAATCTTCAATGTATATCAAATCTAAAGAAGAGGCCCAACCAAACAAAACTGCAAAAAATGTCGAAAAGAAAGCAGCCACTCTTTGCTCAGCGAGTAAAGGCTGCACTGTCGACCACAATCCGAATAAAGTGCTCCAGGCTGCTCTGGAAAAGTTGAAGGTAAAGAAAAGCCAGAGATCAGAATCAGCCAAGTGCGTCAACGACATACAGACTAAAGTCACCGAGCATCTGAAACGGCACCTGGACTGGTGCAAAGACATCAACGTTCTGAAGACAGGAAGTTACTATGAAAACGTGAAGGTAAGTGAACTCTTTGGAAAGTTCAACACCACCGATAACGCATTGATCTTCATCAACATGAATGTTAACAATGTATAACTTTTTTTGTTCAGATTTGCGAGCCTGATGAGTTTGATGTCATGATGACTGTTCGTGTGGAGAGGGTGAACCTCCAGCCTTTTTTAGAAAACGGCGCCTTTTATAGTGTAGAAATGAAACGACAAACCAAAAGACACCCTTTAGACCAGTTTGTCAATAAAGACAATAACATCATGGCCAGCAAAATGCTTACAGACTTTCGTGAGAAAGTGAAGGAAGCTGTGGACGCACTACCGTGTAAGCATTTTTTTGGAATGAGTAACAACTGATTGGAGTAATTCAAATACATAATAAACTTGTGTTTGTGCTGTAGATGATGTTCAAGTGGAGAGGAAGAAGCCCGGCTGTCCAGCTGTAACATTGCTCGTGAAGGAGAAGGGAAAAAACATTTCTATTGATTTTGTTCTTGGTCTGGAGGTCCCGTCAAGTTGGCCTGAATTCACACTAGACGGCTTCAGAATTGAAAACTGGCTCAGCAAGAAAGTGAAGGTGGACCAGCGGCGGAAACCGTTTTATTTGGTGCCTAAATACGAGGGAAGAGGCAATGCAGAGCAGGATGGAGTAATGGCTAAAGGTAAACACAAGCCACAAGAAGAAAATTCTGTGAGATGATATGAGGAACAAAGCAGAAAAAAAAATTGTGCGATTATGAATAAATACCTTCGCTAAATAGTGTGTACCATATGACCAAAAAGAACAATTGTGTGAGCAAAAGAGTGATGAGACTAGGCTAAGCTAAAACGATTTCATCAGCAACTCAAATAAGCATTCATCATACCCATGCAGAGTAGAAAGTATATAGGAATTCACAGCACATTAAAATAGGTGGTGGATGAGCTACAACAGAATAAAAGACGGAATCAGGTTCGACATCATTTTCATCAACAACATTTTGTTTACATTTTTGCTACTCTTTACAACAGGTTTACTGGTGGAGCTATTTTGTGTATTTGTCTTGCACTGTCCTGTGTTGTCTTTGCACCAGGTTGCACACATGCACTTTATGTGGCGAGGACACTTACTAGTCCTTAGCCCTGTTTTTTCTGTTTTCTGTGATTGTTGTTGTATGTAGCATCAGGGTTCTGGAGGAACATTGTTTCATTTGACTGTGTACTGCATCAGCTATATATAGTTAAAATGACAATAAAAGCTTCTTGACGCCTTGAATCAGAAAATTAACCAAGGGCACAGATTCACCCGAACTTGGCAATTTAACACTGTTATATGTAAACTCTAGTAACACTTTGTCTCCGATGTTTGATTATCTTGATGTATGTTTATAGACTTGCCTTGTTAACTTGATGCTAAACTGAAAAGTAAATGTTTTGTTTGTTGTGAGCAGACGCTTGGCGCATTTCGTTCTCCCATGTGGAGAAATACATCCTGAAAAACCACGGCAACAGTAAAACCTGCTGTGAAGGAGAACAGAAATGCTGCAGGTAAGAGCGCACACATGCCATTTCACCACACCTGAAACATCCTTTCTTTTCACCACACACGCACGCACACGTCACGCATTCCACAGAAGGCATTGTGCAGTGTAACTTTCAGTCGTCCTTTTACATAAACAATCTATCTTTTGGTTTCGGGATTGTAGTTTTGTATAAAAAAGGTATTAGCAGATGTTTTCTCGAGGCGGCCAACTTTGTATCAGTAACGAAAGAGGTGTCACTCCGATATTCAGGGAATTTACAAGCATTTCATTTGAAAAAAATAAATAAATAAAAATCAAGTTTTTCCACAGATGAATAAAACTAGTGCACTTGGGCAGGTCTATAATAAGGATTCTTATTGTCTTAGTTTCCCCTCCCTCTGCCATCTGAAGGTCTAAACCACATCCTCTGTTCCAAATTACAATGATCCTTCCTGAATGTACCAATGGGGGAAAAAAACTTTAACCCAGAGAGGATCAAAGAAAAAAAATAAACACACCATTTCAAAATTATGGACATTAAGTTGTTTCCTCTTTGCTGCTGTAACAGACTCCTTTTTAATATATATTTTTTTAAACAGTTAGGACAATAGTTGTGGGGATATTTTAATTTAAATTTATCCTTAAAGTGTTCAGTGGGCTTAAGCACCGTGTTCTTTATTTACCACCCAGTTCTTCTTCCACTCAATCCCCAACAAACATTTGCTGCAAAATGTGTTAGATTGTGAAAGTAAATGTTAGTGCTATGAAAACAGACATTGCGGTTGTTACTTATAATGTTGTCACAATGGTGTTATAATGAAATGTTCACAGATCTTTGGTTATATATTGTATATGATTGGTTTTGAAACATTAAAAGTAAAAAAAAAAAACTAACTAGTGTCCACTTCAGACTACATACTTTTTTTTTTTTTGTGCAATGTACAGAAAGCAGTGTCTGAAACTTCTGAAATACCTTTTGCAACGGCTAAAGGAGAAGCATCCGGAGGAGATGGACGAGCTCTGCTCATATCACGCTAAGACGACACTTCTTCATGCCTGTGCTGCCAGAGTTAAGGACAGTGTGTGGGCAGTCAGCGAGCTCAGCCACTGCTTCCAGGAACTACTCAAGGACTTTGAGCAAAACCTGAGGGCCTGTGAGCTTCCCAACTTCTTCATCCCCTCCCAAAATCTGCTAAACGGTTTCAGCAAGAAAAAATGCAAATTCATAGCAGACCTCATTGAAAACCAACGTAACAATGGGTTTCCTATATTCTGTTAAAATGTTACATAAAAAAATAAAAAAATAAAAAAATTAAATCAATAAATCAGTGGCTATACCTATATTTATTTTACACTCAAGTCGTCTACTTTTATTCTTTCCAAAAACTATGTTGTTGTGTAATATCGAAGACCTGAGGTACACTATATAGACAAAAGTACTGGGGTTTTAATATTTACAGCCGTGTGATTTTTCCCTAAACTGTTCCCACATAGTTTAAGGAACACAATTATATGGATGTCTTTGTAAAGACGTATTTGGATGCTGTAGCATAAAACTTTCCCTCCACTCCCAAAATCTTTTCCAGCATGACAATGCTCCTGTGCACAAAGCTGGCTCCATGTAGATATGATTTACAGGGGCTGGCATGGGAGATCTGAACCACACTCCAAAATCTAGTGGAAAACAAATGATGGAGATTATTATAATATATATAAATAAATAAATAAAAACCTTGTATTTAGGTGTCCACACACCTTTTACATATATATAGTGTATTTAATATTCATTTGGGGAAAGGAAAAAAAACAAAACAGAAAAAAGATCAAGGTCTTTAGGTTTATTTGAAAGGCATTTAAACTAGAAAACATTGTTATACCAGTTTCCTCTTGTGGATGCACAAATAAACAATAACAAACTGAAAACATTGTTCAACTAAATAAAAATCTGGCTTGAAAAAAAAAAAGAAAAGATCTTCAGGCTTGTGACGGATGAACTTGACAGGCCTCTTCTTCCTAGAAGTAAAAATAGATATTTAATCTGGATGTATAACTGTCTTCATTTAACTGCCAAATTGAGATGAATTTGTAAGCTATGCTTTAAAATGGTAAAACTTTCACATTTATTTATTTAAGAGGAGTAACAAAATACAGAGGTGCACAGTTTATAAAAACTAAAAAACACTTCCTACAAGACAAGGCAAATGACCAGTCAATACACAATGATTGATGCAGGAAGTAAAAACTAATTATAAATAAAAAATAAAAACAAATAATAAATAAAACAGTTATGATTGATAGCTCTATAGTGCTTAAAAATGTCTTAAAAACTAAAAGATATGCTTTGCTGAACAATTCCTGACAGTAAATATGGAATTAATAAATTTTTTTAACAGCTTCTCTGTATGGCAGGAACACCCCTTAAGAATACTGTTCTGGGAAGTGGGCTCTCAGGCAGTCGGTCCTCATGCTCTCTATAAAAATAGATCTTTGTGAGTGCAAGTACTAATGTGTGTGTGTGTGTGTGTGTGTGTGTGTGTGTGTGTGTGTGTGTGTGTGTGTTGGGCGGGGCAAGATAGAGGATGTTTCAGTCTTGTTCAAATGCTGAAATTAATAGTTTCGTTTTGTCTAGTTGGAGCACTAGAGTAGCAGATTTTTTTTTTTTTAAAGATCTTCAAGGTCAACAACTAGATAAACCTGTAGCACCAGACTACTGCATTCAGTTTTTCAGCAGAATACATCAAAATGCTGACGTTACTACTATGTATTATCTTGTTAAAAGAAACATAAAAAAACTACACCACACTACAGGTTTCATTTTTAAGGAAATCCCTGCCCCCTTCTTAGGGAGCTCCTCCTTTAACCCTGTTTGCAGTTACTGACACGGTTTGAATTGATGTTGTAGCAGAAGGATATCATAATACATCTGATCAGCCGAGGTGAGTCTTTTTTTGCAAACACTCAGTAGAATGACTAGGATACAAATGTTTTCTGAAATGATATTTCACATATAACAATGTTCAAGTCTTACCTAATTTACTTTTTGCCTATTGCTCTTGAGAAATTTCATTTAATTTCCAAATTGTATAAGATTTCCAGTTTGAAGACTTTCAGCTTTGATGGAATTCATTCAAATCATTATATCTGTTATTGTTTGCCCCTTACTGTATCTGCATTCTGCATGTAATATCTGCAAAGTCAGTGTCCAAAATTGATTACATTTAGAATAACAACCCCCCCAATGACTCCCTAATTAGGTTTTAAAAAATAATAATAAAAAAAAATTTACCACCTTTTAAAAGCGCCTATTCGAGCCTCCTCTGAACCCATCCCTTGCTCCTCTTTGAGACCGTCCTCCTTTAGGTTTAGCAGGAAACATCTCTTTCTCCTGCTGATGTTTTTCATAGCGTTCTGCCATCAGTACCAGCTCCTCTGGTACCTCCTACAACACATGGAAACCAAAGAGCCAGGCATTTTAAGGTAAATGAAAACATTTAATGGCAGAATAGTATTGGGAATTTGTTCAAAACTGTGTGCAAGTTTGTATGTGAGTGCGTCAGCCTACTGTACCTGCCCAGCTCTTTCCAAAATGTGTATAAGTTCACCTGCCAGCTTCCAATCTCCTCTCGTGACCAGAGTTATAGAAACCCCAGATCGTCTAATACATCAAATGAAAATAGGTGTTAATAATACGACATGCAATTCACCGGTTTGAGACATACACAAGAAAAGAAATGCTGTTACCCTGCACGGCCAGTTCGCCCAACTCTGTGCACATACTCCTCTATGTTCCGGGGGAAGTCAAAGTTGAAGACATGCGAGATATTATGAACGTCTAGTCCCCGAGATGCCAAATCAGTGGCCACCAGAATGCGCACACGTCCTGCATATAGCCACAATAAATATAAATGGTTATGAAAAATAGCTACATTTAAATTTGTTATAAATTATGTGCAGTCAGCTATACGAAATAAGCAAATGTAACAAATTTCTATAAATTCACATGAATGCTAGTAACTGAATCAATCCTGCATGCACCATTTACCAACACTCATGTATGTTTAACGGTCTGTTAGATTACGGTTAGTACATCTTTAACCATATGCTGGTTTTAACATACCATCCTTAAAATCCTTTAGGGCTTCTTCACGGTCACATTGCTCTCTATCTCCGTGCAGGGATTGAACTGCTAACCCCTGCAGACATAGATCACTGGACAGGTCGTCTGCACTGAATACCACATTGACATGGACACAGAACATACAGTTTAGGGAAAGGAAAAACCTAAATTAAGCACTAAAAACAATACTGATAACACATTTGAAGAATAACAATATAAAGTAGCCAATAATGTCTTAAGATACTGTTTGGACGTGGCAGATTCCTACACGGTAAACAAATAAATATGCAAAAGCTATAACTGCATGTTTTGCCAAGCTTTAAGATGATAATCTATTATGGTATTATGGACCAATGCACCTTCTTTAGTGCAAACTGAGAACCATTAGATTCACTTGACACAATAATTTAATAAAACATGCTATTAAATTTGGTTAGCACTTAACCATGACTTAATTCAGGGCATGGCTGAGAGAAATGACTCAAAATGAAACTTAGTGCTGTGCTAGACTGTGGGTTGGTAAAAGAAACTGCGTGAATTACATCACTTGGGTAATGCTGAGCTAGCAGAAATGCAACATTAACACCCGTGTTCTTTCACTTCCCTAATAAACGAAACCATTTAACATCATTAGAGAACAATACCATAGCTGGAAAATTTGAAACTGGAAACTTACACAATCTTTTTTCCAACAAATATTAACACTTTATCTTCAGGCTCCATGTTGTGGATAAAATCAAATACATATGCCTTCTTTTCTTCCTCTTGTACAAACAAAATGGTCTGCTGCACTGTGCCTACAGCCTAAAAGAGAGCACATCAAACTTTTAAATCTGGGGAATTACCTGGGGATCTTTCAAACTTACCAGTAATTCTTTTGAAACCACAATAAAGCTTGTGAATACACCCTCAGATATTCTCCCCATCAATTGAACATGATTTGAATCAATGTAACACTTTTTTAAATTTATGAAACCTATGTAAGTAGTCCCAAACTACATGGAATTATTACTATACCATATTTGTTAAAGTTTGCTCACTGCAGAGGCCAAAGCCAAGACTCTTCAGGATACAAACTGTAACCAGACAGATTATTATGTTCCTGTAGAGTACAAATATATTTAGAAGGAATGGATACATTAATAAATTGTAACATACAAAAAGGTGATAAATTAGAAATATATAAGCCCAATAAATGAGTGGGGAAAACGTCTGCTGGCCCACTCTCTGTTACTTTTTAAAGAGGGTTTCTTCTAGAGAGGACAAATAGTAGGAACTAAAGTACATTTGCTCACCAGTGGAAACACTGCAAATACTGCATTTTTTTTGGGTCAACTACATTTTACTATAAGCAATAACAAATCAATTAAAATATTATAACTAATTACAGTGCCTGCATACATGTAAATTTACCCTTGTAATCTCAAAACATTTACCCTTGTAATCTCAAAACAAAACAACCATCAATCAGGTTTAAAACTGAAATACTAAATGCTTACTTACTGATAGGTCTAGGGTGCCCACATATACCATCATGGGATTTTTCAGGTACGACTTGGCCAAACGCCTCACGCCTGTTGGCCATGTAGCACTAGATTTATACAAAAAAGTTTTATTTAACTTTAATGCAATTTGAATATATCTATACATACATGCATAACATACATCTATCTATCTATCTATCTATCTATATACACACACACACACACACACACACACACACACACACACACACACACACACACACACACTTGTATGCAAAAGTTTAGGAACCCCTGACAATGTCAATGACTTTCATTTATAAATATTTGGGTGTTTGGATCAGCAATTTTATTTTGATCTATCAAATAACTGAAGGACACAGTAATATTTCAGTAGTGAAATCAGGTTTATTGGATTAACAGAAAATGTGCAATATGC